>NC_021166.2:40287067-40287766 GCF_000331145.2 Cicer arietinum | reverse complement strand
GTCATGCTCCCCTGGTGAAGTTTCAGAAAGTCGTCACCCAGTTTAGTCCTGGTACTCATCGGGAAGTATTTGTCTAAAAACTTCCTTTTAAATGATTCCCAGTTCACCTCCTCGTGGGCTGCTCCCATCAATAACCTTGCACTCCTCCACTAGTACTCAGCATCCCCCAACAGCATATAAGTGGCATAGCTGACCTTCACTCTGGCCTGACAATTTATCATTTCAAAGATCTTCTCCACTTCTTGGATCCATTGATCCGCCTTCTCTGAATTTTCATCCCCCTTAAACTTAGGAGGATTGTAACGACGGAAGTCTTCTAACCCTCTTGACTCTGCAGCACGAATCTCTCTTCCCCTCTTTTCAAGATCCCGTTGAGTCTTGGCAGCAGTCTGTGCAGCAACAGAAGCAGCCATGTTATTCATAGCCTCCGCCATTTGATCATTCCTATTAGCGTTGGCTCTCGGAGCGTCATTCCTTCTTGGCGGCATGGTTTCCTATAAAACCATCATCAAGTAGAGTCTTAACACTACATCAAATAACTCAAAACTAACGTCCGACTAAAACAACACATAAAAAAAAATATTTGACTTGACAAACCAAGTCACCCAAACCGACCCATGAATAAATGGAAAACCCCAACCTATAGGTCGACCTACAATCTATAACCAAGGTTCCACAGCTACCAAAGAAAACCAAACC
>NC_021166.2:40250841-40286332 GCF_000331145.2 Cicer arietinum | reverse complement strand
CACAACTTAACACTTAGCAATTCCTACGCGATTACTACGACACACGAAGGTTCGATAACCATCATACTCACACACAATACACAACACATAGCACTTAACACCTTCATCTCAGTTATCACGATAAATCAAAATTCGAATCACTCAATCATAAACTCAAATCAAACATGACTCGCGTGCCAGGCACCCTAATGCAATGCGTATATGCCAAAATGCATGGACTCGGAATTCCAAACCAAAACCCTCCTCGAAGGGCCGTAAATCATAATTGTACCGCCTATCGCAGGCCAAAGTACCAATTACCGAGGTGCCACCTATCACGGGTCAGCACGATTTACTAAAATGCGTAAATCATAAACGTACCACCTATCACGGGTCAGTACAGTTACCATGGTGTCACCTATCACGGGTCAACTCGATTTTCTAAATAGTAACTCGTAAACGTACCACCTATCACGGGTCAGTACAGTTTACCGAGGTGTCACCTATCACGGGTCAACACGATTTACTAAAAGAAAAAGCGGGAATCGTAAACGTACCGCCTATCACAGACCAGTACTGTTTACCTAGGTGCCACCTATCACGGGTCAGCACAATTCACCAAAAATGTAAATCGTAAATGTACCACCTATCACGGGTCAGTACAGTTACCATGGTGTCACCTATCACGGGTCAACACGATTTACTAAAAGAAAAAGCGGGAATCGTAAACGTACCGCCTATCACAGACCAGTACTGTTTACCTAGGTGCCACCTATCACGGGTCAGCACAATTCACCAAAAATGTAAATCGTAAATGTACCACCTATCACGGGTCAGTACAGTTACCATGGTGTCACCTATCACGGGTCAACACGATTTACTAAAATGTAAATCGCAAACGTACAACCTATCACGGGTCCGTACAGTTTACCAAGGTGTCACCTATCACGGGTCGACACAATTTACCAAATGAAATGCATGAGCATACACAGACTCCATTCACAACAATCGTTAAGCAAATGCAGATATTAAAAGATTCCCCATTTTTAATACCCATTTAACTTAAACGACTTTCAAACAACATTAATTAAATAAGTCATTAAGAGATTCCCCGTTCTTAATACCGATTTAACTTAATGATTTTCAAAACAAAACGTTAAGCAAACAGTCATATTAAGAGATTCCCCATTCTTAATACTCATTTACCGAAACGATTTTCAAAAACGATAGTTAAGTAACCGAGACATTAAGAGATTCCCCATTCTCAACGCCCAGTTAACTTAAACATTTTCCTCAAATACACATTAAGTAAACCGAGGTATTAAAAGATTCCCCATTTTTAATACTCGTTTAACTCTAATGGTTTTCAAATTCCACAGAAACAAATTCAAACATACTTTCACATTCAAACCATAATTCACAACAACCACACCAATTAACAAACATCAAGTACGAACACACCAAATACAACGAACACAAATCACGCAACATAACACCCAGATACATCAAATTTCATTTACCACGAAACATTCATCACTATAAACAAAACCTAACTCTAAGGTTTTTACCCATAACGCACTAGTTTCGTTTTTCCCCAAATCGATACATTTAACCCTAACAAATTCCTTCCCACACAACTACAGATAAGTCCCTAATGCAAGCTAGAAGTTTGGAAGGAGCCCTTACCTCAACGTTAGCTTTAACGTGCGTTTCCGGTACCGCGAGTAATTCCGGTAAAATCTCCGCTCGCAACGCCGCTTCCAAATTAGTTCACTAGCACCGTAGCGTGGTGGTGAGCAACTTTCCCTTCTATCTCTTCGAGAAATGAGGTTTGGATCTAGAAGAAACGGAGGGGTTTGTGTTTGGATCTCAAAAACCGTTTTTCTTCGTTGTCGAATCGATGAGGAAGAGTGGAGTTGCGAAAACCTTGATCTAACTCTCACCCAACCTTGGGTCACTAGCTTTGAAGAAAAGGAAGCAACGAAAACGAAAAATTGAGAAAGGATGGATTTTTGGTTTTCTTGCGTGAACCTGAGGAAGGAGATGGAAATTGGAAATTTCCTTCCTTTGTTTTTCTTTCCTTTGTTTTTCCTTTCTTCCTTTTTCCTTCTTTCCTTTTTATATTCTTTTCTTTTCCTTTTCCTTCCTTCTAGTTTTCCTTTCTGTTTCCCTCCAAACAAACATATATATATAATAAATATAACTTAACAAATATCTCAAAATATCTAGATATTTGTTAAATTACCATTTCACCCGTAACGCATTAAATTCTCCGTAAAGGATTCACCGCAGTTAATTTCAATTTATTTATCGACGAGAAATTTTAATTGGCATCAAAATATCTTTTTGATTATAAAACTCCAAAATATTATTAACTTTGGCTTAAAAGCCTCCGAGCCAAAATCCAAAATACACCAAAAATACATAAAGGGTACTTTAAAATTATGGGTCTTACATAGTACATGGTTAGTAAGTTGATCATGCCCAAGTGTTTGGTTTATAACAGACCCTGGCTCATTTCCACCTCTAGGCTCATTTTGAAACTGAACGTGGTTTTCACTATATTTAGTGACTTGTAGAGTTTTTTTCCATGAAATTTGACATATACACATTTCTCACAAAATGGAAACTCTCCAATACTCTCTCTATCTAAAACTCTCTGCTTGCTCAGAATTTGCATCACTTTGAGACTCATGTGTCCCAACATTTGATGTCACAGACTTGTGTTTTCTGATCGGATAATACCATCTTTGCATTTCTAAGTATGATACTTTTATCTAGAACGTAAGGGTCATTTTTATTGTGACCTTTCCGCACCATTATGGCACCTTTCCTTACCTTCCATGTACCATGTTCAACTTGGTATGAGCAACTAGGCTCGTTCAGTATTCATAAGGTATATTAACTTTCTCTTCAGTTGAGGACATGTCTCATTCTTGTTGCTACTTTCCATGTACCATCTTAAAACCTCAAATTTTCTAAACCAACTCCTACAACCTTGCAATCTAAAGTATCTTGTACGATGACCTCCCTCTATCAGTTTCTTAAATCCAAGAATCCAATCTCTTTGGAATCATATGAAAGGAACATCCTGAGTCCAAGACCCACCCATCATCAGAATATCTTGTAGTTACTGTTAACATATCAACATTTAGGTAACCTTTTAAAGCAATCGATACTTTCCAGCATCCGCCCGCCATCATTTTTTTTTTAATTTACTCTAAGAACAATCTTTGTTTTTAAATGCCTCTTTTGTTACACTAGAAACATCTTTGGTTTGTTTTGTTAGTGTCCTTCTCAGTTTTAAATTGTGTTTGGATCTTTTCTTCTTGCACTTGATTTTCCAACAAACTTCTTTGTTCCCTTCTTCTCTTCTTCTGCATTCCTTCAACTCCTTAGGAATAAGTTTTGGTTGAATCTCCTCAAGGGACAAGGTATCTTTTCCATAAATGAGTGTATCATGGAAGTGCTCACTTAATTTGGCAAGGAATTTACCATAAGTAAAGCTTGATCTTCATCTTCAATACTCACATCAATGTTTTCAAGAATGATAATGATCTTGATGGATCCATCAATGTGCTCTTCAAATGATTAATCCATACTTCTTTCAATGAGTAAACTCTCAAATTTTGTGGAGAATTTTTTTAAAGGGGGGAGAATGTAACAACCATCTCATTACCTTATAAATATTTATATGATTTAAGTACTAATTAGAATTAATATAATTTATTAATTATTAATGTATTTTTTAGTAATATTAATTTAGGATAAAGGATATAATAGGAAAGTGGTTGTATCTACAAGTCCAAGTGTCAAATGAAGGACATGCCAAATTTTTTTGTCTTCTTCTTCTGCAATTACGAGTATTGACTCATTTCATGAATTCATTCTTTCATTTTTTTTCCAGCTACAATCTTCTCTTAAAACATTCCAACATACAACCACTCAGTTTTTGTTCATCTTCTTCTCCATTTATCCATTTTCCCCTTCTTTCCAAATTCCCTCAAAGTCTTCTGAAGTCATTTACCTTCACTCTAACCCCTTTCATTTCCATTTTCTCCTCTCAAGATCCATTAATCAACCAAAATAACACTAAAGGAAGATACAAAGCAAACATGGGGGAATCTATAAGTTCAAAACCAATGCATAAAGAGAAGAAAAGCTAAGGAATCCAGCAAATCCAATAATCTAACATGAATTAAAAAAATTTCTTCTATGTAAGCTATGAGTTATTTTCTAGAACTGATTTCACATTTTGCATCTGGGTTATGGGTTCGTTTCTAGTTTTACTTTACTAATTCAAATTGATTTGTGGGTTTGAAATGATGGGATTATTTAAAAAATGAGGATGAGGGAAACACTATGAGGTTTAGCAGGTAGCAAGTGTTTGAAATCTAGTTTTTCTAAATCCATTCATTCTACTAATGTTGTGTGAATGATTATGGTGTGTTAATGATTGCCGGAATGAGGATAAATTGTTAGTTGGATAATCGATACACCCATGTGTTTATAAACACTCTCTAAATGCTATTCTACCTCTGATTCATTTTGGATGCCTCAGATTTCTTTTTCTCTATTTGGTTGCCTCTAATTTTCCTTCATTTGGAGTGCCTCTGATTCTTCTTTTTCTTGGTTGCCTCTGATCCAAGTTCTTCATTTCATGTTGCCTTTGATTCTGCCTCTGATCATGCTGGCTCTAATTCTACCTCTAATCATGCAGGCTCTGATTTTGCCTCTGATCACGTTGACTATGATTTTACCTTATATCATGCTGCCTATCTTTATGTCTCTAATCATGCTGACTCTGATTCTGCCTCTAGAAAATTTGCCTCTGATCATATTGACTCTGATTATGCCTCTAATCATGTTTCCTTTAACAATGCCTCTAATCATGCTTACTCTGATTCTATCTCTAATCATGTTGACTGATATCGTTTCAGCAAGTGTACTGAATCGTTGCAAGTAATAATAAAACGGTAGTACCGAGTGTCGAACTCAAGGATTGCGTTTTACTATTGAATTATATTTGATTACTAGAATTGAACAAAAAGGTTCCCAAGTTGATTGAAATAATGTTTGAAATTAACAACAATAATAAAATTGATCTTTTATAATGAGAAAAATGTCAGGGATGAGTTTCACTTCGAATCCAACCTTGGTGTCTAATTTGATCCTAGTTACTGAATTCCTTTATTGAATTATTACCGAATTCTCTTTATTATTCTTGCCCTAATGTCTTAGTGACAGAACCTTTAATTCCAAAGTAACCCCTAATTCCTTAGTGGATTTAAGATTAGAATTAAGCATTACCGTATAGAAATTCTCTTGTAAATTATTGCTTTGCAACTAAATTAATTGGTTTCATGACCTGTATCTATCCCTAGACTACAAATTCATGAATTTCTCATCTCAAGCATTCGTAAAGTCCACTTCCGTTTCAAAATACAAATCGTAGAACATTTTAATGTTGATCAAGCAATAAAAAGCATTAAGCACAGAGATGAGAAAAACAATTCAATAAACTCATTCATATAACTAGAAATCAAATCAGAAGAATAAGGGTTTCATCTGGTTACACTCATCCCTAACAAATAGGGTTTAGTTACTCATGACAGAGATACAAAAGATAAGGATTAAAGAAGAATTACAAGAATGATTCATGGATGATTCTTGATAAAACTGCTTCAATGGCGTTAGAAACGGCCGTCTTTGAGTTTCTATGCTAGGGCACAAGTCTCCCAAGTTCCCAAGAGTTAAAAAGATCCCTAAAACAGTAAAAATCTGCGTTTTTATGGTTACTGGTGCGCGTCGCGCGCCCCAGGCGCGGAAAAACGCGCTCCAAGCGCGCGTTGGCAGAGCCTGATGCTGAGAAATGCGCTCCAAGCGCTCAGGACGCGCTCCAGGCGCATTTCATCTGTTGTCTGATGTATTGTGCCTTTTACGCATCTTTTGAGTTTGACTTTGGTCCCGGTGTCTTCATGAAAGTTGTAGATATGGATCGTATCTTTCATTAGCACTTGGAATGACACTAATTGGACATCTAGAACTCCAGATATGGCTGAAATACTCCACATATGTCATGTTGATTTTTCACCAAAATTCAGCACTGCACTAAAACAAAACGCAATGTAAAATTACGACAAATTCCTACTTAATCAACGAAATAAAAACAAAAAACATTTTATTAACTCAAAGAACAAAAATCAACAAAATGTATCAAATAAATCCTTAATTTAACTGATGATTGAGGATAAATAAGACTAAAATAGTGGGAAAATATGCATATGATGAAGAGTCATCACAACCCCAAACTTAATCTATTGCTTGTCCCCAAGCAACAATTAATTTCATATTTGGTCCTGTTAAATGCACACTTAAATTCAATTTCTCAAATTACATCAAACTCAAATTTCAAAGTTCTTGCTACTGCAAAACATTCATCATGCTCTATGGTTGTTTTCAAAAATACAGACAACAAGATTTGTACACCTTGACATTCATTCATCAAATTCAACTCTCTCTTCACACAATCTCACCAAAATTTCTCTCAAGTGTTTAGAAAGGGTTATGAATTATCGCTCAAATCCTAGAACATGCATCACGCTACCATAGGCTTGAAAAAATTCTAGTTAGCAATCACAATGCAGTAAACATATACATTTTTGGAGGACTTTCGGGTTGTAATGGGGCTTAGGTAAGGGTAGGACATTTTAGGATAGTAGGCTTTACCACTTGGAGTTAGGCATACATTTCCAGATTATTCTACCATTTTTTTTTCTTCACCTTTTCATTATGGAGATTCTCAGACATTGACAGAAGAACCAAGAAGATATATTTTGTTTTTGTTTTTCTTCTTTCATTTTATTTATTTTTTTTTCTTTTTCTGAGAATCATCACCCCAAACTTAGAAAGTTGCTATCCCATGAGCAACCCCAAACTTAAAATTTTATCAAGGCAAGAATTTTTTTCTACCTAACTCCAAGTAAGGTGATTTAATTAAAGTCAGGTGTTTTGCTTGTAATGTGGCTAGTAACCGAAATAAAAGGGCAAGGCTCAAAGGGGCTAGCAAAGGGTAAAATTTTCATAGGGTAGTTAGAAAGGCTCAAACGACCAATAAAATTGCCTCAATGTATGCATAAATTACATGTGATGCAAGTCAGAATTAGTGCAAGTTCTAGAGGGATAACACATGTCTGGATAATCACACAACAAAGAATTTAAGTGTTTAGGCTCAAAAGCTCACAGCTAGGATAATAAGAGAGAGTATGAACAATCAAAATAAAGCCAACATGCTTCTGAAAAGTTAAAATTGTATTTTTGAAAAATTGATGGTATATTAGCCTTCTACAACCATTTAGTAATCAAGAATGCATGCATTAGGAAGACTTGTCGACTTAAGCAATAACATAATCTAAGAAAAGAAATTTAACTTGCGAAATCACAAACAGAAATTTTAAGATTAAGTGCAAGTCAGTACGACTGTTTCATCATAGTACACATTTAGTGAAAGGAAAAAAAAAGAACATAAAGATAAGAAAGTCACAATACACTGACATTAAACAAAGAAAACGAGAAAACGGAAAGAAACAGGACAACAGAAAGAAAAAAGAAGGAAATAAAACTTCTCTAAGTTTAGTAGTTCAAGGATTCTCGTTTAGATCGTCCGCTTCTGTTCCGCTATGGTCGCCAGTATACTGGTGAGGTGCGAAAAGATCAGCATAAAACATGCCTCCTGGTGTTTGTTGAGCAAATGATGTACTTGCGACCTTAGTTCGTTTGTGTCTGTTGAGTGAAGGATGTACTTGCAATCTAGTTCGTTTTGCTGGAAAAAGCGCTTGGGTGCGCGTTTTGTCATTTGGAGCTGTACAATCGCTTCTCAACGCATCTTTTTGATTCCTTGCTCATACCAAACATCAAAACTAAGAGAACTAGAAATTAGAGACTAAAATTGGAACTAAATGGAGTAAAATAAATCTGAAATGCAATAAATAAATACGGTGCAAAGGATATAAAATTGGGTTGCCTCCCAATAAGCGCTCGTTTAGTGTCTTGAGCTTGACGTCTCAACTACTGTCAAGGTGGCATATATGACAGGAAGAACACATCATCCTTCTCACCAAAAGATACATATTTCAAGTGAGGTGGCAATTGCTTTTTCTCTATATATTCATCTTCATTCCTTTTCAACCCCTCCCATGTAGTGGGGAAACGGGGGGAGTAAGATGATGATGCTTCTGGCATGGCTAAAACCTCTTTCACCTTCGGATCTTTACTTTCTTTAACAACATCTTGGGGTAGGCATAACACTCTTTCTAATGGCATAATGTGTCCTTGATGTTCACCTTCTTCATCGACTATCGAATTAAAAATCTCAATTCGGTTGCACCCTTCTCTTTCGTTTGAATGCTCCATGGCTTTTAAAATATGGAATGTGACTGTTTCCTTATTTACCTTAAAGGTTAAGGTGCCATCTGCTACAGTCTCCTTTCTCGAGCCGCCTTTCGATGTGCCTTTGCTGTTTTTTCAATTTCTGGATCAAAGATAAGTTCTGCTGAGGACTGGCCTCGCATACAAGGTTAGACAAATTATGAGTAATGAACAGTTAAAGAAAGATAAATAATTAAGTGAAAATAAGAGAGTTTTAAACCAAATTTTTTTTTTAAAATTAGAAATAAAATAAAGGAAGAAATTTTATTGCAGAGCAAAAAATTTCAATTCAGTAAATAAACTAAATTCAATAGTGAATTGGCAATCCCCGGCAACGGCGCCAAAAACTTGATTGCGTTTCAGCAAGTGTACTGAATCGTTGCAAGTAATAATAAAACGGTAGTACCGAGTGTCGAACTCAAGGATTGCGTTTTACTATTGAATTATATTTGATTACTAGAATTGAACAAAAAGGTTCCCAAGTTGATTGAAATAATGTTTGAAATTAACAACAATAATAAAATTGATCTTTTATAATGAGAAAAATGTCAGGGATGAGTTTCACTTCGAATCCAACCTTGGTGTCTAATTTGATCCTAGTTACTGAATTCCTTTATTGAATTATTACCGAATTCTCTTTATTATTCTTGCCCTAATGTCTTAGTGACAGAACCTTTAATTCCAAAGTAACCCCTAATTCCTTAGTGGATTTAAGATTAGAATTAAGCATTACCGTATAGAAATTCTCTTGTAAATTATTGCTTTGCAACTAATTTAATTGGTTTCATGACCTGCATCTATCCCTAGACTACAAATTCATGAATTTCTCATCTCAAGCATTCGTAAAGTCCACTTCCGTTTCAAAATACAAATCGTAGAACATTTTAATGTTGATCAAGCAATAAAAAGCATTAAGCACAGAGATGAGAAAAACAATTCAATAAACTCATTCATATAACTAGAAATCAAATCAGAAAAATAAGGGTTTCATCTGGTTACACTCATCCCTAACAAATAGGGTTTAGTTACTCATGACAGAGATACAAAAGATAAGGATTAAAGAAGAATTACAAGAATGATTCATGGATGATTCTTGATAAAACTGCTTCAATGGCGTTAGAAACGACCGTCTTTGAGTTTCTATGCTAGGGCACAAGTCTCCGAAGTTCCCCAGAGTCAAAAAGATCCCTAAATGCATTTTTATGGTTGCTGGTGGGCGTCGCACGCTCCAGGCGCGCGTTGGCAGAGGCCAAAGCTGAGAAATGCGCTCCAGGCGCGCTCCAGGCGCACAGCATCTGCTGTCTGATGTATTTTACATTTGTCTCATCCTTTGCGTCTGAATTAGGTCCCGGTGTCTTCATGAAAGTTGTATATATGGATCTTAGCTTTCATTATCACTTGGAGTGACACTAATTGGACATCTAGAACTCCAGATATGGCTGAAATACTCCACATATATCATGTTGATTTTTCACCAAAATTCAGCACTGCACTAAAACAAAACGCAATGTAAAATTACGACAAATTCCTATTTAATCAACAAAATAAAAACAAAAAACATTTTATTAACTCAAAGAACAAAAATCAACAAAATTTATCAAATAAATCCTTAATTTAACTGATGATTGAGGATAAATAAGACTAAAACAGTGGGAAAATATGCATATGATGAAGAGTCATCATTGACTCTGATTCTACCTCTTATCATGCTGACTTTGATTATGCCTCTGATCCATGTTTCCTCTGATCCATGTTTTCTCTGGGCACAATGTCTCTGATCCAAGTTTCACTGCTTCCAATTAAATGATAACTTATTTAAGACTTCTCTAATGAATGATTATTATTGTAGTTATAAGTCCAGTTACAAAATTATTTAGTTGCATGGAATAAACTTCCATTTGACTGATGAGGAAATGTGTATTGCATCCATAATATACATATTGCATTGCGTACAAGATGTCCATTATGCATTGCATATACAAGATATGGGAAACATGGTCAAGTATAAATGGTGGGACATTTTAGCTTTGTTTTAGGCATGAAATATTGGATAAAGGTAAAACAATTGGGACGCTGATTGAGGTCATGGCCAAACCACCTTTGCAAAAGACTCCAACCATCTAGGTTACCCATTTCCGGGTGATTGGAGGAGCTTTTCCTTATAAAGGAAATGGATATTAGTAAGCTTTTTCTTAATTAAAAAGGAAATGATAACTATAAAGCTTTTCTATATCAAGAAAAGAAAGAAAATTCCATTTTTCCTACTTAAAAAAAATAACAAATTTTAAATATTTGGCCTATGGCTAATATGAAGCATTTCATATTTATGTTAAGTTTCATTGTTTTTGAGAAAACTATTTCAAACTGCCCCTCATCTTTTTTTATAGAACTCACTGAGATTATCACCTCATTCTCTACTTTTTTGTATTATAGTAGATTAGAGGGATTGAGACGGGTAGTTTAACTAGTAGTGGATAGAGCTATATATTGATGTAGTTTAATATTGTAATGTGATTTTTATTTTGTACCAAAAATGTAAACGCAAGAAACACGAAACCAATTTATGCATCAAACCTAGAAACAAGTAACCTTTTCAACCATATACTTCCCTCATTGAGACGCCCCTTCTCGAAATTGTAAGTCTCTAAAACCACCCTCTTTGACTCGTCGTCCATAGGTATACAAATTTTGTTTTGAAACAGGATTTTCCCATCTGTTGCCCTTGAAAATTTCACTTGATCCTAAGATCTCTAGTTATTTTCAACTATTTTAAAAGAATTCCTCGTTGAAAAAGTGTCGTCTTGAGATTAAGGTCTCTGAATTTCTATATCAGATCCATTTCTTGGATCATTAAATAGGATATGTAAAGTGAGTTCCTACTCAAGGCATCTTCTACCACATTGGCCTTTCTTGGGTGGTATCTTAGCTCAAAATCATAATCCTTCAAGAATTCCACCAACCTCATATGCCTTATATTAAGTTCCTTCTAATCAAAGAGGTGCTTTAGACTTTTAGGTTTATTGAAGACATTAAAATATGCTCCGTACATATAATGTCTCCAAATCTTTAGGGCGAACAATATGGCAGCCAATTCTAGGTCACAAGTAGGGTAATTCCCGTCATGTGGTTTTACTTGACTGTTTTGCATCAGCACACAACCTAGTCCTTTTAATGATGTATTACAATATACCTCAAATCCTAGAGTTGGATCTGGAATGGCTAGCGTAGGGGTAGTGGTTAGTTTAGTTTTGAGTGTTTGGAAACTCCTTTCACACTCCTAATCCCATACAAAAGGATAATCTTTTCGGATTAACCTGGTTAGAGGCAAGGCAATTTAGGAAAATTTTCTAATAAATCTTCTATAGTACCTTACCGATCCTAAGAGACTCCTAACTTCACTACTGCCTTTTATTCATTAGTTAATTTAAGGAGTTATTTGATATATTTTGTTAATTTTATTTCTTTGCTTTAATGAAATATTTATGTTCTTATTTCCTTGAATAAGTAGAGATTTTTCGGAGTTTTGCGTCGTTACTTTGTTTTAATGCAGTGATGAATTTTAGTGAGAAACAACATGACCTATGTGGTGTATTTCAGCCATATCTGGGGTTTTAGATGTCCAATTAGAGTCAAACGAAATGAGATTGAGAACTACGATCCATAGCTACAACTTTCATGAGGACACCAAAACCAAATTCAGACTCAAAAGAGGAGAAACATGCACTAAACTCCAAACAGAAGATGCTGCGCGCCCCAAGCACATTTCGCGTTGCTGTTATTGTCCATTTGCGTCTCAAGCACGCGAGGCGCAACATAACACATTAAAACTTGTTTTTCCCACTTTTTAGGGATCTTTTTCACTATTGAGAAGTTGAGAGACTTGTGCCATAGCATAAAAACTCAAATACGGCTGTTTCTAACACCATTGGAGAGTTTTATCAAGAATCATTCATGCATATTTCTTGTAATTCTTCTCTAATCTCTATTTTTTCGATCTCTATCATGAGTAACTAAACCCTATTTGTTAGGGATGAGTGTAACAAGATAAAACCATTATTTTTCTGATTTGATTTCTATTTATATGAATGAGTTTATTGAATTATTTTTCTCATCTCTGTGCTTAATGCTTTTTATTACTTGATCAACAATAAAATGTTCTACGATTCGTATTTTGAAATGGGAGTGGACTTTACGAATGCTTGAGATGAGAAATTCATGAATTTGTAGTCTAGGGATAGATGTAGGTCATGAAACCAATTAAATTAGTTGCAAAGGCAATAGTTTAACAAGAGAATTCATGTAAGGTAAGGCTTAATTCTAACCTTAAATCCACTAAAGAATTAGGGGTTACTTTGAAATTAAAAGTTCTGTAACTAAGACATTAGGGCAAGAATAATAAAGAGAGTTCGATAATAATTAAATAAAGGAATTCAATAACTAGGATCAAATTAGACACCAAGGTTGAATTTGAAGTGAAACTCATCCCTGACATTTTTCTTATTATAAAGGATCCATTTTATTATTGTTGTTAATTTTAAGTATTATTTCAATCAACTTGAAAAATTTTTGTTCAATTTTAGTAATTAAATAAAATTCAATAGTAAAACGCAATCCTTGAGTTCGACACTTGGTACTACCATTTTATTATTACTTGTAACGATTCAGTGTACTTGCTGAAACGCTATCAAGTTTTTGGTGTCGTTGCAGGGGATTGCTATATCACTATTAAATTTAATTTATTTACTTAATTGAAATTTTTTGCTCTGCAATAAATTTTTTTGCTTTGATGTTAATTTTAATTTTGAAAAAAAATTGTGTTTCTTTTATTTTATTTTTTTTATTTGTTGAGCTTGCTAATGCCATGTTCTAGTGGTTTGTCTCTTCTTTGTTTGAGATAACTATTCGCTGTAGAGCATGGAAAATTATAATGATGATATTCTACTACAATTATATGAAGAGTGTGATACTTGTCTTATATCTGGTATAAGTCACATGATTGAGGGGCAAATCTTGAGAGATATATTTTTAAAATATCACCATCAGACCCCTCAGATACAACCTCTTAGGTGCGATTTTTGCGGAGAAGGACATATGAATGAAACTTGTCCTGATGACCTTGCCGAACTAATAGATTATGAAGATTTTTTGGTCAAAGATGTAGAAAACGATGAGTGTTATATTAAAAAGATCAATTGGGAACAAATTCTACCTCCTAAAATTTTATCCAAAGAATCAGATGACAAAGACTTTCACATTACGAACGTTTTGGTTGAATTCATGAAGAATAACACGGTTTCAATTAAAAGATTTGAAAGTCAATGTAGGAGGTTGTTTGAGCAAGTGGTTAAGTTTGAGATGATGGAGGATAAGTTGAAGATTGAAGATAGATTCATTATTGTGGTAGAAGAAGATAAGCAAGAGGAAAAGACGAATGAGGAAAATAAAAAAGAAGAGATTGTTAAAGTTCGAGATTCAATCTATGCCTTGTTCATCAATGTACAATTGAGAAGGACATGAAAGCAAATCTTTTGTTTCTCATGTTCATGGAATTTCTACCAAACAATAAGAAGAAGAATGATGATGTGTTCTTCCTGTCATATCTGTCACATTGACAATAGTTGAGGCATCATGCTAATGACTTTAAAGAAGCACTTCGTGGGAGGCAACCCACAGGTAGAGGTAACTTTTATTTTTTGCAATCTTATATTTTTGTTATTTGAATTTGTTTCTTTCTAATTGTGTGTAATCGTGCACTATGATGAAGAATTATTAACAACTTGCATTTGGTCTTAAGTTTTCTGTTTGGAATTTTAAAATTTAAATTCTATTTCTTTGCTCATATCATTGCTCAATTCAATAAGTTTCACTAATGCATGCATTTTTTTAAAATAAAACAAAAAACTAAATAAATTTGGTAGCGGCATGTTTGACATCATTTATATAGTTCATACTCTTTCTTATTATTCTAGTAGTGAGCTTTTGAGCCTAAACACTTTAATTCTTTGTTGTGTGATTATCCACACATGTCTTATCCCTTCAGAACTTGCACTAATTCTGACTTGCATCACTTGTAATTTATGCATACACTGAGACAATTTTATTTGGTCGTTTGAGGCTTTCTAACTACCCTATGAATATTTTTTCATTTGCTAGCTCCTTCGAGCCTTGCCTTTTTATTTCGGTTACTAGCCACATTACAAGCCAGAGACCTAACTTTAATTAAATCACATTACTTGGAGTTAGGTAGAAAAAAAATTTATTGTCTTGATAAAGTTATAAGTTTTGGGTTGCTCATGGGATATCAACCTTTTAAGTTTGGGGTGGTGATTCTCCTAAAAAGAAAAAAAGAAAAAAAAAGAAGAAGAAAAAGAAAAAATCAAAACAAAAAGAAAAAAAAGAAGGAAAAAAAATCAGTGTGTGTACTTTGATAAATAATATCTTCTTGGTTCTTTTGTCAATGTTTGAGAATCTCCACAATTAAAAGGTAAAGAAAAATAAAATGTGGTAGAATAATTTGAAAATGTATGCCTAACTCCAAGTAGTAAAACCTATTATCCCAAAATGTCATAACTTTACCTAAGCTCTATTACAACTCAAAAGTCCTCCAAAAGTGTATGTGTTTGCTGCATTGTGATTGCTGACTAGAATTTTTTCAAGCATATGGTAATGTGATGCATGTTCTAGGATTTGAGTTATAAATTCATAACCCTTGCTAAACACTCGAGATAAATTTTGGTGAGATTGTGTGAAAAGATAGTTGAACTTGATGAATGAATGCTAAAGTATACAAAATGTGTTGTTTTTTTATAAGCAACCATAGAACATGATGAAAGTTTTGTAGTAGTTGGTACTTTGAGAATTGCGTTTGATTTGATTTGAGAAATTGAGTTTAATTTTGATTTTAACTATACCAAATCTGAAATTAATTATTGCTTGGGGAAAAATAATAGATTAAGTTTGGGGTTGTAATTACTCTTTATCATATGCATATTTTTCATTGTTTTTAGTCTTATTTATCTTTTATTCATTAGTTAATTTAATGAGTTATTTGATATATTTTTTTTTAATTTTATTTCTTTCTTTAATGAAATATTTATGTTCTTATTTCCTTGATTAAGTAGAGACTTTTCGGAGTTTTGCGTTGTTACTTTGTTTTAATGCAGTGCTGAATTTTGGTGAGAAATCAACATGACCTATGTGTAGTATTTCAACCATATCTAGAGTTTTATAGGTCCAATTTGAGTCAAACGAAATGAAAATGACAACTAAGATCCATAGCTACAACTTTTATGAAGACACCGAAACCAAACATCAGAACACATTAAAACTCGGTTTTCTCACTTTTTAGTGATCTTTTTGACTATTGGGAAGTTGGGAGACTTGTGTCCTAGCATAGAAACTCAAAGACGATCGTTTCTAACACCATTAGAGAGTTTTATCAAGAATAATTCATGAATCTTTCTTGTAATTCTTCTCTAATCTCTATCTTTTCTATCTCTGCCATGAGTAACTAAACCCTATTTGTTAGAGATGAATGTAACAAGATGAAACCCTTACTTTTCTGATTTGATTTCTATTTATATGAATGAGTTTATTGAATTATTTTTCTCATCCCCGTGCTTAATGCTTTTTATTGCTTGATCAACATTAAAATGTTCTACGATTCGTATTTTGAAACGGGAGTGGACTTTACGAATGCTTGAGATGAGAAATTCATGAATTTGTAGTCTAGGGATAGATGCAGGTCATGAAACCAATTAAATTAGTTGGAAAGACAATAGTTTAACAACAGAATACCTGTACGGTAAAGCTTAATTCTAATCTTAAATCCACTCAGGAATTAGGGGTTACTTTGGAATTAAAGGTTCTGTCACTAAGACATTAGGGCACGAATAATAAAGAGAATTCAGTAATAATTCAATAAAGGAATTCAGTAACTAGGATCAAATTAGACACCAAGGTTGGATTCGAAGTGAAACTCATCCCTGACATTTTTCTTATTATAAAGGATCAATTTTATTATTGTTGTTAATTTTAAATATTACTTCAATCAACTTGAGAACTTTTTGTTCAATTTTAGTAATTAAATAAAATTCAATAATAAAACGCAATCCTTGAGTTCAACACTTGGTACTACTGTTTTATTATTACTTGCAACAATTTAGTACACTTGCTGAAACGCTATCAGGATCCACTGCCACTCCTCCTTTGGTGATCACATGGCCTAAAAGTTTCACTTCTAACATCTAGAACTCAAATTTAATAGGTTTGGCATACAACTGACTATCTCTAAGTATTTGTAGCACTATTTGAAGATTTTCCACATGTTCCTTAGAGGTATGTTCATCTATGAATACCACTACAAATCTATCAATGTATGGTTTGAAAATCATATTCATATAATCATAAATACATTTGGGGCATTGGTCACCCCAAAAGGCATAACTAAGAAATCATAGTGTTCATATCACTCCTAAAGGATGTTTTGAGGATATCTTATGTTCTCCTCTACCTGTTGATCCATGCATGATAGGATTATTGAATTGTAATGCACTTGAGATGTTATGTATGAAATGCCTTGATAATATTATGTTTGCAATACATCATTACTCCATAACACTTATAATAACTTAACAATATATTGAAAACCAAGTGGAAATTAAACTCTAAGTCCTTGGTTCGAGGTGGAATCAGAGGCAATCCTCGCCAAAAGCATAACTCCTAACCAAAGGATAAGTGTTCAAATGAATAATAAGAGGATACATGTCCAAAGGAAGAATCAAAGGATATGTGTCTGATTCGATATCACACACAAGTCAAATACAAGTAATAAAACATAGCGTAGGGGCAATAACTTGAGTCGTTTTGCAAGAACTTATATTTATATTAACCGAGTTGAGAATCAATGAAATTAAAAATGGGGGTTTTAGAATTTAGGTTTAGGCAGATTAAGAAAACGATTTGTCCACTGATTTGAGAGTTTCAGACCTATCACATATTCTATGAACGAATTTAATATCTAAATCGTGACTCTATTCTTATTTACCTATAGAATTGATCAAACAAACGTAATAAACCCTATGTGAATTATGTTTCATTGATTGAATTAAGCATCACAATAATTGATGTATTACCGTTAACGATCAAGCGTTGAAACACTACAATTTATTTAATGTAGAAACCGATATACGCCAAACTAATTACATCAATCCTATTGAGATTTGAAGTAAGTAATCAGAACAACAATATAACCGAATAAAATGAAATAGAATAATAACGCAAAATTAACATTATAAAATAAACCTCAAGGTCTTGATGAAACTTTGAAACAGTGGATTATTCTGAGAAATTTAGCCTTTTATGAAAAAAGAAAAACTCTTTATATATCTCTAAGTTCGAAAAACAGCAATGCCCTCTAAAAAAAATAAAATTAAAAATAAATGGTACTCGTTTTGGGCTTTAAAACAAGTGGCCCGCTACTTAAATTTATTACAAAAAGCTCATATCACGTAATCTACAGTCTAGACTTAGTAAAGTTTGGAATTGGGCTTTTGTTCCATCATAAAAGTTGTAGCTCTAAGTTTTAGCTTTCCAACATAAAAGTTTCAGCTCTGATTTTTAGTTTTCCAACGCTTGCTTGCATGCGTCAATCCGATATCTAGAGGTCAATTTATGGCCTACAGAGTGAGCATTGGTCAATATGAAAATAATAAAATTAAAATTCAATTTCGAGCCAAAGTTTAGAAACAAGCTAAATAAATTAATCTAGGCTATAAAGAGCTTTTAAAAGGTCACAGTAAAAAGCTAGAAACATGTGCCCAAATGCATTGATAAGTGGAAGAAACATGTGTCAAAAGGAAGAATTAGAGGATACGTGTCTAGAGGAAGAATCAAAGGATATGTGTCCAGAGGAAGAATTAGAGAATACGTGTCTAGAGGAAGAATCAAAGGAACAATTATCAGAGTCAAAGGCAGATGAACAATGATCAGAGTCAAGAGGTAGAAAAAAAGAAGAAACATCAGAGGCAGAAAAATTTGAGAAAGAGGATCAAAGCCAGATGAAGGAATGATACCAGAGGAAGAAAAGAGATACAACAATCAGAGGCAAAATTCCTTGAAAACAACATCGGAGACATAAGAATAGAGGAGGATTATTAGAGGCAAAAAGATGGTAAATTTACCAGGGGTAAAAATAAGAGAAATTTACTAGAGGTAAAAGTCCAAGTTATAAAAAAATGACACATAATGTCAAAATTGCAGAGGCAAGGGTCAAAAAACATCTAAGGCACGTCCATTCACCTTTAATAGCAAGATTCACACATCAAATTACAATTCTTTTCTCAAAATTTTGAGATTTCCTAAATTACTAACACACAACAATCAAACAACATGCATGGTAATTTAAAATCATTTGGGTGCAGATTCAAAACAGCTATGTGTTAAATTTCCAGCTTTCTCCCATAACCCTCATGCTAAAATAAATTAATGTAACATAACTCACCGATTCTTTAAGTTGGTTCTTCTTTAATTTGGGTAAGTCTTTGTGGTGGCTCTCGATTTCGAGTTTTCTGCGCCTTCAGTTTAAGCTCTCCCTTGTTGTTGCTTCTTCTTCTTCTTCACACAAACACTATTTATTTGATTGTTGTGATTCAAGGAGCGAAATATTGCATGCAACAGCTCCAAGTAAGTTTGGTGGGGTGAATCGAACTAGTGTTTTTTGAAAATTTAAGAAAATAAATAAGAACTTAAGAAATTGGGGATGATGATGAACATTATATTGGTGAGTTCTTCAGATTGGCTATGGGTAAAAGAGAATCAATGAGAGAATGGTTTATGTTTTTCTCGAGATTGACCCTTGAACATTTCTTATTTTACTCCTTATATCTCTTCCCATCCTAATTAAAATTGCTTATTCCTAAATTAATCATGTTAATACTTAAAAATCCTTAATTTGTAAGTTTTTAATGAAATAGGTTATTAGACTCTCTGATGCGTTTTCCTGTTTTTGAGAGGCTGCCTTTGATTCTGTTTTCCTATGGTTGCCTTTAATTCTATTTTCTTTTGGCTGCCTCTTATTTTGTTTCATCTGGTTGCCTCTGATTCACTTTTCCTTTGGCTTCCTCTAATTTTCTTTTCCTCTGATTCTGTTTTCCTTTGGCTGCCTCTAATTTTGTTTTCCTCTGGTTGCCTCTGATTCTATTTTCCTATAGCGGCCTCTGATTATATTTCCTCTGGCTTCCAATGATTCTATTTTCCTTCAATTGGCTCTAATTTTGTTTTCCTCTGGCCGCCTTTGATTCTAATTTCCTCTAGCTGCCTCTGATTCTATTTTCATATGGCTGCCTTGAATTGTATTATCCTTTGGGTCCCTCTGATTCTGTTTCCTTTGGTTGCCTTTGATTTTGTTTTCCTCAGGCCGCCTAATTATGTTTCCTTTGAACAAGCTGCCTCTGATCCAAGTTTTCATATGATCACGCTACCTCTTATCAAAGTCTACTTCTGGTCATGATACCACGAATCGAAGTTTCTTCTGATCATGTTGACTCTATTTTTGCCTCTAATCAAGCTAACTCTAACTCTGCCTCTAATTTTATTGACTCTAACTCTGCCTCTGATCTTGTTTACTCTGAATCTACCTCTAATCAAGTATCGTCTTATCATTCTGTCTCTAATAAGAAATATGCCACTGGTCATGTTGCCTTTTATCCTCGTATCCTCTAATCATGTTGCCTGTGATCAGAAACTTACCTCTAGTCAAGCCTCCTCTGATCTACATTTCCTCTAATTAGGTTGCTTATGACTGAGCCTACCTGTGGATCAAGTTTCCTGATTCGATTTTAAAAATTTAAGTACAAATTCATAAATTAAACAAGTAGCTAAATAAACGCTTTAGAAGTGAATTAAAGTTTAAACAATTTCTGATTTTGATGTATGACTAAGTTAAATAATAGTTGTGTGATTGAATAATACATAACATTACAAATGAATAACATTCATCAAGTCATAACATTCATGGCTCAAGTTCACTGTGGGACATTCAAATGATTGTTTGAGGCATGAAACAATGTGAAACACCTTGATAAATTGTAATTAAACTAGGAGTGGACAAAAAGGTAATATGGGGAATGCCTAAGGGTAAAAAAAGAGCATTTCCTTCTTTCCCCTCATTTTTATTCTTTATGGGGAAAATATTCAATCATTCTCTCATTTTTCCCTTCTCCTTCCCATAATCAGTTTGAAGGATAACCCCATTGTTATTGTTCACCTTCTATCCCAAATCCTCCATTTCTCATTCTTTTTCAAAATATCCAAAAACATTAGTTTACTAAACTTCATAAGAATGGCTCTGGCCAATTGCATGTGCGGATTCATCCCTCAACTTTCCATAATTGACAAAATAACATTGAAGAGAAGACAAGCAACAATAGGGAGAAACTCCAAAAAAAAAAAAAATTGGAGCAAGATGCAAAGACTGAAGAGGTAAAAAGTTGGGAAAGAAGATAACTACTCCAAACCAACACAAATCGAAGGGGAGAAATTCCATAAAAAACTGAGTTTTTTACGTTAAAATAATTTAGCATTAGGGGTTTTGGGTTAAGTTAGTTGAAAACTTTCCTTTTACTTATGAAATTGTTTTTGGGAATAAAGGGATTAGAAAAATTCAGAGAAAGTGAGGAAGTGGAACTTTTAAGCATATAGGTATTTATGAAATCTGCACAAAAAATGTATTTAACAATTATGCATGTTGTTAATTTTATTCTGAAATGTGTTGAGGTGTTGGTTAGAAATCTAGGAAACATGCAGTTAGTAATTATTTAGATGCGTAACTACAGTCATAACTAGAATGTGCAAGCTCACTGCATTCCTTCTTGTTGCCTCTAATACCTTCTCAATTTTTGCCTCTGATTTCCTCCTGATGATCCTTGAGTTATTTGCCTCTAATAGCTAGGTTATGCTCATGGGCGTGATTTCTATGATGTTATTATTATGCTTGAATATTTTGCCTCTGATTTTCTCTTTCAATTTCCGCCTCTGATTTCCACATCTTGAATCTGGGCATTTTACCTCTGGTGGTTATTATTAAATTCTTAATATTTTGCATCACGTAAAATACTTCTATTTTTGTCTGATGTGTTGCTTATTTTCTGCCTCTGTTATCACTTCTTCATCATTACTTTGATCACTATTCATCTGTCTCTAAATCTGATCATCGTTCATCTGCCTCTAACTCTGATCATTGTTCATCTTCCTTTGACTCTAATCAATGTTCATCTGCCTCTAACTCTGATCACTGTTCATCTACCTCTGGTATCACTCACTCATCTTGCCTCTGATTTTTTTCTCTCTTCTTTCTGGCTTTGATGTTTCTTTTTATATCTACATATGACTCTAATATCTATTCATATGCCTCTGACTCTGATTACCTTTCATTTGCCTCTAACTCTAATCACTGTTCATCTGCCTCTGATCATTAATGTTCATATGCCTCTTATCAATGTTCATCTGCCACTGACTCGAATCATTATCCATGTATCCTCTGACCATGCTGCCTTTGGTCCATCTATCCTCTGACCATGTTTCCTCTAGTCCATATATCCTCTGATTGTGTTTCCTCTAGTCCATGTATCATCTGACCATGTTACCTCTTGTCCATGTATCCTCTAACGATGCTGCCTTTGATCCATGTATCCTCTAACCACGCTACCCATGCTTCTTGTATCCTCTGACCATGTTGCATTTGGTCCATGTATCCTCTAACCACGCTACCTCTAGTTCATGTATCCTCTAACCACACTGCCTCTGGTCTATGTATCCTCTAACCACATTTTCTCTAGTCCATGTATCCTCTGACCACGCTGACTTTGGTCCACATATCATCTGGTCAGAATCTGCCTCTGATCATGCTGCTTCTGATTCACACATCCTCTAATCATGGTGACCCTGAGTCTGCCTCTATTCATTATGCATCTGATCATGCTTCCTCTGATTCTACCTCTGATTAGGATGTGCCTCAAATCATGTTGTCTCTGATCCAAGTAAGACTCTGATCATGTAGCCTCTGATCCAAGTCTACCTCTGATAATATGCCTCTGGTCTGAGTATATCTCTAATTATGCTACTTCAAATTTGAATAAGTTTTGATGATTAATGTGAACCATAGTTGTATACTACGATTTTAGAACTTTAATGTTGAATGAAGTTAATCATATTCATTCAATTGATGATTAAGATGCTTTGCATACATGATGTGAAAATATGTTGCATTTCATAAATTAGATAATGACATGTATATTACAGTGTGAAATTTCAGCTTTGTTTCAAACCAGAAACAATGGGTAAAGGTAAAACAATTGGGAAGCCAATTAGGGTCATGGCTACACCACATTTGCAAGAGACTCCATCTATTTGGGTTACCCACATATGGTAATTGGATGAGCTTTTCCTTATAAAAGGAAATGGAAATTATACAACTTTTCCTTATAAAAGGAAATGAAAATTACTCTCAAATCTGGAGATCGCAGATGCCACATTGGCAAATACACGTTGACCGTGAACGGCACCGTCACACCAATTATCGGCATGTTCTTGTCACACAACAACGAAAAACTTAATTGTCATAACAATCAACAACAAGAAGAGGAGAGGAGAACATAGTATGCTTGAAGTGTACTTACGGGTCATCCCATCAAATACTGCGAGTAGAAAAATTTACCCTATACCCTCACATTTATACTTATACCCCCACAAATTTATGAAAATTCCAAAAATACCCTCAATTGTTTTTAACTATTTTACCAAATCCTTTTTTTTTTTTTTTTTTTACTATTTCATCATTTTCGGAGCCAGTAAAAAAGATTTCTGGTAACTTCCGGGAAACTATTTAGAAGAATTCCGGTACAAAAACTACTTTCGGAAAACTTTTTACAAGTTTTCCGATACAAAAGGTTTTTACCAGAAAACTAAAAAAAAGATTTTCGGTACAGAATGGAAAAATGTGTACTACTGGAAAGCTTTCTTCAAGTTTTCCAGTACATAAGATCTTTCCAAAAAACTTCATATACACGATTTTCGGTACACACCCTTTTTTTAAATTTTTTTTAATTTTTATAAATGTTAACATATATGGATAAACCGCTACTATTATTGGATAAAATATGCATCAATACTACAAATATTTTTGACACAGATCAGGTATGAATAATTAAATCAATATTAATATTATAGAAATGTATACAATATATATTATTGTGATAAATTAGAATTTATTTTATATTTTATTTCATATATTTGATACAAGGGACGCTGTTGTGAATTGGATTAAAGAAATCAGTATAAAAAATAAAGTGATTCTTATCATCAGAAGATCAAATATAGAGATTGTAACAGCCTATCTATTTTTTTAAGTCTAGAGGTTAATTATTAAAATTTGTTAATTTAAAAATAAAATAACTAGTTTATTTGTTATAAAAAAAGGCATTATTGTAATATTTGGACAAATGAAGGGCAATGACGTAATTTCCACTCTAGCTCTCCAATATGTCTCTAATATCTCGTATGTTGTTTTCTCAGAAACACATTTCGTTACTTCTTCTTCCTTACTCTGAGCCAGCTCCTCCATCCTCCCAATCTTCAACCTCTCATTTTCCTTCATTTTTTTCAAATCAATCAAACCAAAAGCTTCTCTTCAAAACCATTTTTAAACCTTGCATGTCTCAATTTTTCTCTAACCAGATTCAAGGAAGCAGTAGGGGATAAGTCAAAGTGGCAATTCGAGAAAAAGGGAGATTAACAACCAATTTAATCAGAACATTGTCTTCTCCCTTATCATAAACTGTGAGTTCTTTTTATTAAAGGTTTTTTTTGTTATGATTAGGGATTTAATTTTCTGAAGTTGTTTAGAAGAAAATAGGAATGGAAGAAAACAACTCACATAGGTTTAACCCATAGGGATTTCATTGAAAATGTCAGTAAGTTAAAACGTGCATGTTATTTATCGTTGAGATATTTGTGAATGAATTATATATTAGGAAAAATTTACTTAGATGTGCATAACTAGATTTACAGTGATTATGCTTGTCGAGCACGATTTATGCTCGTTACTGCTGTTGCGTGCGGTGTGTTTGCGAAATTGTTTTATGTTATATTAATTTCGTCTAGTATGAGGATTTTGGGCGCTGAAAGTTTTTTGAATAAATTGTTTTGGGTTATTACGGATTAGGAGAATTAGAGTGTCATGAAATGGAATTTTTGCATATAGGTGTTTTTAAAACTGCATCCAAATGATTTTTCATGACTTTTATGTTGTTATTAATTTCATGACTTTAATATTTTTACTATTTTTCATGACTTTGATGTCGTTACTATTTTCATGACTCCAATATTGTTTCTATTTTCTGACTATGAATTTACGTTTTGAATTAAGGACTTATGATTAAATTATTATGAGTTTAGTATATCGCCTAAGTTATTTATAATTGTTGTGGACGAATGATGCATTTTATATATGACATAATAAGTGCATTTTATACAAAACATTTCAAGTTTTGTACAATATCATTAATCAGATCATGCATGGCCTTATTCACGGTGGGACATTTAGGTTATTCCAGACATGGAATAACAGGTAAAGGAGAACAATCAGGACGCTGATTGGGGTTTGGCCAGACCATCTTTACCAATGAAGACTCAATTATCTTAGTGATCCACATTAAGATATTGGGAGACTTTTCCTTATTCCAAAGAAAAAGATTTGAGGTCATGCATATGTTTTTCACAATAAATATATATATAGACATGTATAATAATAATAATAATAATAATAATAATAATAATAATAATAATAATAATAATAATAATAATAATAATAATAATAATAATAATAATAATAATAATAATAATAATAATAATAATAATAATAATAATATAATAATAATAATAATAATAATATAATAATAATAATAATATAATAATAATAATAATAATAATAATAACAATTTTTTTTATCATGATATGTATAATTATTTTTTACGTTTTATATACTTTTATGAGAGAAACTCTTTGAGATTGTTTTTCCCTTTTATTTTTAGAGCTAACTGAGATATTTTATCTCACCCCAATTGTTATTATATTTTTATTTAGCAGCTGGAGGAACATGAGACATGAATTTAGCATTAGAAGATCAGTTCCAAACTCGTGGAATTAGAATTTGGTGTTTTGTTTTATGATGTAATCAGTCAATCGTAGTTTGTTTTCAAGATGTAATATTTTACGAATCTACTAAACAAGCTGTAAACTATATTTATGAATGTAGCTTTCAGTTATGATGATGATTCTAATTTATTATTTATTGTTAATTACCTCTGTTTTATTAAAGTGTATGGGTCAAATTATCATATTCTAGACAAATGATAATAGGTCTTACAGAGACAAGAGAGAAAGGGATGAGAAATAAATTAATATTAGATTGTGACAAATGAGGAAAATACAAGTGTGTTGATAGTTCAACTCGAAGTTCAACAAAAAAAAGTGTGATTGTTCTTTTCAAGTTTAGATCAAAACCATTAAAAGATGGTTCATGATGGACAAGTAAACTAATTTATGGGGTTCACAAAATGAATTATTTGACATTAACAACGTAATTTCTATTTAATTTTTTTACAACTCTACTATAGCATTTTAAAATATGAACGTTTTATGTCTTTTGAAAATAATCTTAATGCATTCTATATATATAATATTACATATTTCATAATTAGATCAATATTATAAACTTGTTTTATATTAAATAAGTATTATTTGGTTTTTAAAAAAATTTACAATTTCTTAAGAAAATAACATGTTACTAACATAGTAAACCATAACAAAATAAATAACTACAATAGAAAAAGATAACATTTTAATTTGAGTAAAATTTTTACACTAGTACAAATATTTTACTGACACCTTTTTTAACAAATTTTACTAACATTAAACTTTAAAAATAATATATTCGACATTTTAGAATAAAATTTAATTTTTTGAAAATATTTTATAACCATTTAACCTTTTTTTGGACTAAATTTAACTTTTTTCAATACTAATGTATAAAATACTAATTTATATTTAAAAGACATTATATAATTACTTTATATAGAGTAATGTTTGACTTGAAAGTTATGAACAAATAACAACTCTTCTCAATCAATACAATAATGTCACTGTCAAAATAAAAATGAAATAATATTAATTAAATAACTAACTTCAAATAAAAAGTTAACATTAAAAAGCGCTGTAATATGCTATTAAAAATTAAGTTCAGGAGGTCTTTTACAGCGCTCTTTCAAAGAGCGCTGTAATATGCTTTTAAAAAATAAGTTAAGGAGGTCATTTACAGCGCTCTTTTAAAGAGCGCTGTAATAGGGTTTTATATATAACAGTAAACCGCTTCAGTTTCCTCTTCATTTCGTAAACTTCACTACGCTTCAGAGTCCTCCTCCTTTTCATTGTCCTTCTCATTGCGAACCCTACGAACAATATTGCCTTGTTACTAACCCTCATTACGTAAACTTCATACGCTTGTTTCCTCTTCATTTCGTAAACTTCACTACGCTTCAGAGTCCTCCTCCTTTTCATTGTCCTTCTCATTGCGAACCCTACTGTCTATACGAACCATATTGCCAACCATCTCCATTGCAAATCATCTCCATCTTTGTTACTATCCCTACCAACTCTCATTCAAATACTATCCCTAAACCCTAAACCGCTTCAGTTTCCTCTTCATTACGTAAACTTTATACGCTTGTTTCCTCCTCCTCTTCATTCTCCTTCTCATTGCGAACCCTACGAACAATATTGCCTTGTTACTAACCCTCATTACGTAAACTTCATACGCTTGTTTCCTCTTCATTCTCCTTGTCATTGCGAACCATCTTTGTTTCTTCGAACCCTACTCTCCTACGAACCGTTCGTATTTCTACATTGTTCTTCTTAGTTCGTATTTCTGCACCGTAACCCAATTGTTCTTCTGTTTTTCAGGTATTGTATTTATTAGTTTTTTGTTTCACTAAAATGCATGTTGACTTATATGTTTTATTTTATAGTGCCCTCGTCAAACTAACAACATCGACTGTGGGTACTATATATTGCGATTCATGAAGGAGATTGTTGATATGAATCAAACTATAATCCCAGAAATGGTACGGTATTTTCGTTATTTGATTTTCATATATAAACTATGTATATATTTGATTCTAACTTATTTATGTTCAATTTTTATATCGCACAGTACTTTGACAATTCTAGTCCAACATACTTTGAAAGAGATCTAATTGCAATAAAGGAAGACTGGTGTCAGTATGTGATTGAAATGAAAATTATTTGATTTGCTGGGAAATGGCATGCTGCAGGGATAGTTACATGAATATATGGTAGTTCTATTCTATGTAGTTATGATAGTTATATGTATATGAATAGGGCACATTTGAAAAGTTGTGAATATGTAGTTGTATGAATATGTATATAGTTATGTGTTGTTGTCAATATGTGAATATGTATATGAATATGTTGTGAACTGATTGTGTAAATATGTAAAGTTATAAAGTTAAATTATAAAGTTATATAGTTCTGTTGTTGTGTACTGATTGTGAAATGATTGTGTGAACTGATTGTGAACTGATTCTGGATGAAAAAGATTTTGAAAAAAAAATAAAAAGACAGCGCTGTAATAGGTGCATAATAATGCATCTATTGAATGCACCTTTTACAGCGCTTTTTCAAAAAAGCGATGTAGTACAGTCTTCCAACATACAGTAAATACGTCCACAAAAGAAAGACCTCTAGTCCCTATACAACCGTCTAATCTGATCATACTACAAAAACTATACAACCCGGGTGTTCTCCACGCACCCCGCAAGATCCTCCTAACACAGCTCCAGTCACGTGTTTCCAACTACCTTCCCATCTATAGGGTACTGACCGGTGCGAAGATCCTGGTTCTCATCAGAGGGCAAATCCCAGATTTCCACAATAGTTGTAAAGGGTCACCAACCGAAATTAACAAATAACACATAACATTTAAATTTCAAATGCATAAAATGGCCTTTCAACTTAGCATGCACCTTGAAAGGGTTTCCATATGTTAAACATGCATAATCAAAGTTAAAAAATGAAGTTTTAAACAAAACTGCACTGTTGTATTCAAAAACAGCATATCTGTATTCGAATACAAGGCTGTTTCAGAAGTCAGCAGCCAAAACAGGATGTTTGTATTCGAATACAACCTTCTGTATTCGACTACATATAAGTCAGTAACTAAAATAGGATGTATGTATTCGAATACAACCTTCTGTATTCGAATACACATCAGAAAATAGCAGAAAACAACAAAATTCAGTTTTTAAAAGGGTTTCGAAATCAATCCACACTTTACACAAAAATCCAATCAATCACACTTAACAATTATAGCACAATCACAATGACAATTTGAGTTTCGAAAAGGTTTTGCAATCAATCACACTTACACACAAATCCAAAACATTCACACTTAGCAATTATAGAACAATCACAATGACAACTTGAGTTCAAACACTCAATTATAATCTTGAATCAAACATGACTCGCGTGCCAAGCGCCCTAATGCAATGCGTATATGCCAAAATGCATGGACTCGGAATTCCAATCAAAACCCCCCTCGAAGGGCCGTAAATCATAATTGTACCGCCTATCATAGGCCGAAGTACTAAATTACCGAGGTGCCACCTATCACGGGTCAACATGATTTACTAAAAACGTAAATCGTAAATGTACTGCCTATCATAGGCCAAAGTACTATTTACCGAGGTGCCACCTATCACGCGTCAGCATGATTTACCAAAAATGTGTAGTCTATTGCAGACCTTACACGACACAAAATCCCCGCAAGGATAAGACAAAGCATTAAATTCATTTTCCCCAAATCTACACTTCAAACCCAGCAAATTTATTTTCCACACAACCACAAAAAAGTCCCTAAATGCAAACTAAAAGTTTGGAAGGAGCCTTTACCTTAACGATAGCTTTAACACGAGATCACGATACCGCAATAAATTTCGGTAAAATTCCTGCTAGCGAATTTCGGTAAAATTCCTGCTAGCGAATTTCGGTAAAATTCCTGCTAGCGAATTTCGGTAAAATTCCTGCTAGCGAATTTCGGTAAAATTCCTGCTAGCGAATTTCGGTAAAATTCCTGCTAGCGAATTTCGGTAAAATTCCTGCTAGCGAATTTCGGTAAAATTCCTGCTAGCGAATTTCGGTAAAATTCCTGCTAGCGACGTCGCTTCAAAAGTTGACTCACTAGTACCGTAGCAGGGAGGGAATTAATTTTCTTTCTGTTTTTTCTTTCTTCTTCCTTTTTCCTTCCTTTCTATTTTCTTTTCTTTCTTTATATATATATATAACAAATATCTAAAAATATCTAAATATTTATCAAAATTACCATTTCACCCATAACCTCTCAAACCATTTGATAAAAATATCTACTCTCTTCGCAACTCAATTGACAAATACAATTCTCAGCAACCCGAGATATTTTTAACAAAACTGTCCATAATTAATTTCTTTGTAACATAAATAAATTATCCTTCGGCAAAAGATTCACCGTACTTAATCTAATTTATTTATCGACGAATAATTTTAATCGGGGAATCAAAATATATTTTTGGGCATTAAACTCACAAAATATCAATAACTTGGCTAAAAACCCTCAGAGTTCAATACCAAAATACACTAAAATACATAAATTAGAATTTAAAATTATGGGTCTTACACATACGGTCCTTTGGGATACTGTGTCATCTCACCATCACCTTCATGTTGTACAGGTCTCTCCAACTTTACAAGTACCTCCTCATGTACCGTCTGATCCTCCTCGTGTACCGCCAAAAAATCAAATGAATTAAATAAATATTAATTGAATAAAAAATTAAAACAAAAAAAAGTTAATTTAAAAAATATTATAAAAAAAAAAAATCAAACAACTATCAGAAAACTTGTGAATGAAGTTTTCCGGTAGCTTTCAGAAATATTACATTGAAGTTTGTCAAAAGGACAATTTTTTCGGAAAACTTAAAATAAATTTTCTGGTAGTTTCGGAAAACTTCAAAAAAGATTTTCCAAAATGATGTTCTGTACCGAAAAATGTGTTTCAAGTTTTTTGGAGTTGAAGCTGTGTACCGGAAAATTTGAAAAAAGTTTTACAAAAAAAAGAATTATTTGACACTCACTTTCTGTTTCTGAAATGTTGAAATGAAGAAATGAAAAAAAAAAATAGTAACTTTTAATATATATAAGGGTATTTTAATATTTTCCTTTATATATTGGGTATACAGGGATAAATGAGATGGTACACGGTAAAATTTTCCTGCGAGTGGGGTTCTCACTCAACTAGAATGTGAAATCCGAGAGCGGAAGGCGTGTTTTGCAGTTGCATCATGCAATATTCTCTATCTGATTTTGCTTTGTTCTTTAGAATCAATTTTTAGGAAAAAAGTAAACGAAAATTAATATCATTATAAGTAATTATAATTATATAAAATATGAACATGTAGTAATATGCATGACTTAATCACGTAATTGGTGGCTTTTTAAATGATGAAATGAAAACTTACATTACAGAAGAAGGGGATACGCAACCACCTCCAAATTCTAATGATACATGGAAGAGAAATGGTTGTCGTTTTTTTAGAGAAGAAAGAAAATAGTAAATTGCGGAACTCAAACATTTATAACACATCTATAACTAGTACACATCATAAGCATTTATAGCTGGTACACATAAAAAGACATGGGACAAATATTTGCCAATAATAAATATAAAAAATCACGACAAATATTTGTTGTTAATACATAAAAAAAAACGAATATTTATCATTGAGAAATATTAAAAAGTGATTATTTAATAAAAAAAAAACTATAACAAACACACTCAAAATCTCTAAATAATAATTTTTATATTATTAAATACCAAAACCATTTTCTTTATAATCCGTAAGAAACAGAGTCTTAGTTAAGCTTGTATGAATCAACAACAAATTAAATTGTAAAACTGACCATATTTTTTTTCTATAAAGTATAAATATCATTATTTCACAATAAGTTTTTTTGTCAATAGGAGAAATAATAAGGACATTTACATACAAATATGAGGTTGTTGGTTTGAACCAACGACAAAACATTAAACTTAAAAATATCAGCATTTATTGGTCTTGCGGATTCTTTATTTCACATTATGCAGTCTCAGCACATACTATGCTTTGTTAAAAAAACAAACATGATTACATAAACCAACCAAAACTTGTGACAAACTATATATATATATATATATATGAACGTTTATTTTGACAGTGAAATCATAATTTTCGTGTTTTTTTCATTGAGTACTTTGAGTTGGCATTCGCCGCCCCATCACATTTTCGAACCATTTCACTTGCATGCATGGCATGATTCTAAGCCTATAAATATATATATTAGTAAGTTCTTATGCTTTACATTAAATTAGGACCAAAGTAAACAAATACATTATTAGCAATTATATTGATCGTTAATGTTATTATTGTCTCCGCAATTTTTTTTTATCTTCCTTTTGTGTTCTCCATCATCAATAGTTTTATATTACTAAAAAGACTTCAGCTACCATCACGAGTAACATGCCCTGAGTCACTTGCATTTGATAGAAACGGTGAAGAATTTTAAAATGCCTTGGTCCAAATTATGTTTCAAGGAATATGTTGTCTTCACTTCGCCAAACCGGTAAAACTCTAACAAATTAATTTTCATAAACTATTAGTGAACATTAAATACTTTGTAAAAACGTCGTTTTCACTTTTAATTACAAAACTACAATTTTTTTTTTAAATTTATCTTTTTCATAGTTGTATAGAACACACTGAAAACAAAAATAAATGTTTTCAATATTTATTAAACAAATATTTGAAAACAGAAAATGGTTTGAAAATAATGTGCCAGTTTTATAAATTAATAAAATTAAAAGCAGAAAATGAAAGCATGTAAATGAATTGGGGAAAGATAATTCATAAAATAAAATAATCTTTATTTTATTTTATGAGTCGGCCTCTCTTTAAATAAAAGTGTCTATTAAATGGAGATGATTTAGACCCAAAAACGGGCTTTATTATAATTTGGTTAAGTGATATACTCATACTCATTCACTGTTCAGGAACAAGACAATATGTGATGGCCTAGATGGCTTCTCAGCAATCCAAGCAACATGTGGAATGCCTTTAGGATTGAGTTTCAATCATCAGACAAACGATTTGTATGTAGTTGATGCTTATTTTGGACTCATTAAGGTTGGTCCCAATGGAGAAAATGTAACCCAATTAGTTGGTCCTGCATAGCCCAACTCTATTAGGTTTGGTGATTTGGATGTAGACCAAGACGTGGAATCGTTTATTTTTCCGAAGCCAACACCAATTTCCAGCTCAAGTAATAATATTTTTTTGATTTTTTTCTTATCTCAAAGAATAATTAAAGGGTTTATTGTATTGATTTTTATGTTTGGTTTAGCATTGACTTAATAGAAAAGTAAGGGAAGATGTAACACATTTTATTAGTGCCTGCAAAAAATAAATGTGACTTGATTTTTTGCAGATATTTCCAAACACTGTTAAACAGTGGAGATAGTTCAGGAAGCCTGTTAAGCTATGATCCAAGAACCAACTAAACAACAGTGTTGTTAAGCAATCTTGCACTGGCATCAAGGGTAACAGTAAGCAAAGATGGTTCATTTGTCCTTGTTACTGGATGTTAATTTAGCAAACATAATTCAGAGAGTGTGGTTAAAAGAACCAAGAGCAAATACTTCAGAATTATTCATGAGACTTCCTGGAAGACCTGATAACATCAAGAGGAAAATTTTGGATTTAAGTGAATAGTTTTTTACAACCACCTCGGTTTTTGAGACGTTCTACTTTGTCTGTTGGTGTTAGAGTCAGTGTGAATGGTTTGGTTTTACATATTGTGTCTCTTGTTCCTAGGTGGTACCAAACCAGCTAGTGAGATTTAAGAGTTCAATGGAACACTCGATGGTGGCTCCCTGCTAGTGTTTTTACTCCCTAGAGTTTTTCACACTCTATTGCTTCTTTTGTATGGCTATGAAAAAATATAAAATAAAGGGATATTAAATAAAGAAAATGATTGATCAAATATACTTGCACCCAAAAACGTCTACTCTTTTGATTCCCATTAACTCATGTGAATCTCTACTTTCTAAAGGCAACAACCTGTTGGAACACTATCAAGAATGGAGGGTGAATCAATGGTGAAAATTGATAATTGAAAATTGTGGTGTTTTAGAAAATGATGGAGAAAAGAGAGAGATTATGGAAGAGAGTTATTTTTCTGAATTTCATTAGTATTTCAAAATGGCATTAGTCTCTAAAACATTACACACAAAGTTATTTATATGGGTACAATGTGGAACCACTTAACTTGGCCCAAAACTAACATTTGAATTATTTACAACTTCCAATACACCACCTTAATTCAAATGCTCCACATTCTTCATGCCTAGCTTCTCCACAAGTTTGTTGAAAACTTCATTCGTAACGCCTTTCGTCAACAAATTTGCAACTCGTTCTTCGCTTTTGCAATACCCCAAACGTAACTATCCGGAACTCACTAGTTCCCTCAAATAGTGAAACCTCATCTCAATATGCTTGCTCCTCCCATGTGCTATGGGATTCTTAGCAAGGTTGATGGCTGAAACATTATCCATCAACAGCAAAACGGCTCCCCTCGTGTTGCTGTCCAGCTCACGCAACAGGTTCACTAGCCACACAGCTTGACATGCACATAACGAAGCTGCGATATACTCCGCCTCGCAAGAAGAGAGAGCAACCACCGGCTCCTTTTTAGAATACCAAGAGATTGGTGCCCCTCCGAACATCAAAACATAACCGGCCGTTGATTTTCGATCATCCTTATCTCCGCACCAATTGGAGTCGGTGTATCCGAGTAATTCGCAACTTCTGCCCATGTCGCTTGCAGGAAATAAAATTCCACAACCAAGAGTACCTTTCACATATCTAAGCATCCTCTTAACTGCTGCCAAGTGTGATACCTTTGGCCTCTCCATGAACCTACTTGCAATACCGACACTAAATGTTAAATCTGACCGCGTATTGCACAAGTAACACAATGATCCTACCAATCTCCGGTATTGAGTAGAATCCACATCTTGCTCATCTTCACTCTTGGACAGCTATAAACGTGCCTCGGCTGGTGTTGTGGCAGCATTGCAATGCTCCATATCACACCCCTTCAAGATCTCCATTGCATACCTCTTTTGATGCATGAGCAGTCCCAACTTTGTCTTTTGGAATTCTATGCCTAAGAAGTATTTCATTGTGCCAAGATCAGTCATTTCAAACTCCCTCATAAGCTCTTCTTTGAACTTTGAAATGTAACTTTCACAGCTGCCCGTAATCAATAAATCGTCCACATAAAGACAAAGTATGATTACTCCTTCGCTTGCATCCGACTTCACATAAACACCATGTTCGGATACGCATTTCTTGAAACCAATGTCTATAAGAAAACCATCTATGCATTTGTTCCAAGCTCTTGGCGCTTGCTTCAAACCATAGAGTGCCTTCCTTAACTTGTAGACCCTTGCCTCTTGATTTTTAATCACAAAACCAGGTGGCTGTCCAACATAGACCTCCTCGTCAAGTGGACCATTCAAAAATGCCGATTTAACGTCCATTTGATATAACGGTCAGCTGTTGTTATTAGCTATCGCAACAACTAACCGGATGGTTTCATGTCTTGCTACCGGTGCGAACACTTCATCAAAATCTATCCCTTCCTTTTGCAAAAATCCCTTTGCAACTAATCGAGCTTTATGCTTGATTATTTCACCTTTCAGATTCGCTTTCACTTTGTAGACCCATTTCACACCAATAGCCTTTTTACCTTTCGGTAAATCAACCAACTTCCATGTATTGTTCTTTTCAATTGATTACAGCTCTTCCTTCATAGCACACACCCACTTTGGATCGCTTAATGCCTCCTCCGTATTCACCGGTTCGGATTCGGCCATTAGAGCGAA
>NC_021166.2:40249808-40250669 GCF_000331145.2 Cicer arietinum | reverse complement strand
GATTGGCACTTCACCAGTAGCTCCAGGATGTCGATTTTTGTGGCATAAATCGATTGGTAAATCGATTTCCCGAGCTGATATGGCAGTTTTTCTAATGTCAAACTGCCGTATCTCATCCACGATCACATCTCGACTAATTACGATCTTCTTGCTACTCACATCAAACAACTTGTAGCCTCCGGTAGGATGATATCCAACAAGCAACATCATTTCACTCTTGTCATCAAGCTTCTTTCGAAGCTGTCCCGGAATATGTTGAAATGCTATCGAACCGAAAACGCGCAAATGACTCAAATTCGGTTTGAATCCAGACCATACCTCTTCTAGAGTCACCTTTTCCAGGTTCTTTGTAGGACACCTATTCAACACATAGGCGACTGTAGCAACAGCTTCTCCCCAAAGCTCTTTCGGCAAATTCTTCCCTTTCAACATGCTACGCACCATGTTCATAATTGTCCGATTTTTCCTCTCGGCCACACCATTTTGCTGAGGCGTATAGGGTGGTACAACCTCACGCACTATACCCTCATCATCACAATACTTCCCAAATTCTCTCGAAGTAAATTCGCCTCCGCCATCAGTTTTGAGAATTTTGAGTTTGTGACCGCTTTGCCGCTCAACCATGGATTTAAATCGTTTGAACACCTCAAACACCTCATCCTTCCTCTTTATGAGATAAATCCATAGTTTCCTACTAAAATCATCGATAAATGTGACAATATCGATTACCTCCATACGAACTGACTTGCATTGGTCCGCACACATCGGAATACACCACCTCAAGCTGATGTTTAGTCCTATGACATGCATCTTTGCTGAAACTATTCTTGTGTTGCTTCCCTTGTATACACTCTTCACATA
>NC_021166.2:40192687-40249355 GCF_000331145.2 Cicer arietinum | reverse complement strand
ATGCGTTATTGCAGATTTTTCTGCACTGCAATATTTGTTGTCCAGCAACTTCCTCTTGTCAAAGTTGCTGTCCAGCGCCTCTTTAATGCCATAGTTCTCTTCCGTGATCATTACAAGAACCGTGTTATCATAATCCACGTCTTGCCTAGCAACCTTAGCCTCATCCGCATGATTCTCCCTTGGTTTCGCTCTACACTCTCTTGCGAAATGCCCAAGCTTTTGACAATTGTAACACTTCTTGGTACTTTTGTCGAATGACCTGTAGTCCTGTAGTTGTCTTGACCACCACCTTTTGAACTGCCCTCACCTTTCCTTGAATTTTGTGACTCTTTTCCATCAAAATTCTGGAAATTTTTCTTTCCTCTAGAAGGCCATTTCCCTTTCGATTTCTTATTCTTCTCGTTGAAACGGGCTTGCAAAGCAACTCCCGCTTTGGCTTTATCGTTTCCTCTTTCGTCCATCCTTTGTTCATGAGCTTCCAATGAACTTTGAAGTTCATCTTTCGTCATCGTCTTTAGATCCTTCGATTCCTCAATCGCCACCACAATATTATCGAATCTTGGTGTTAAAGAACGCAATACCTTCGACACAAAATTCTGTTCGGAAACGGCTTCACCACACGACTTCATTTGATTCCCCAAGCGTGTCACACGCGTCACGTAATCGTTAATCGTTTCCTTGTCTTCCATTTGAAGTAACTCAAACTACCGCTTATGAGTTTGTAACCTCACCACCTTCGCCTTATCTGCACCAGCATATGCTTTCTCAAGAATACCCCACGTTGTCTTCGCCAAGTCGCAATCGCCAACTTTTTTGAAGTTGTCACTATCGACGCAAGAATGGATCAAGAAAAGGGCCTGGTAATCTTTCTTCTTATCTTCCTTGAATTTCGCTTCTTGGGCTGTTGTAGCCTCTTTACCAAGAGGAGTATTGCCATCGGTAATCATATCAAGAACATCTTGATATCCAAACAAAACTTTCATTTGTTTGTGCCATTTGTCATAATTCTTCGAATCAAGAATCAGAAGGTTGGTAGGGATTTTGTCATTGGAAACGGACATGATTGCAGCGGAATTGGATCTGAACCTTGCTCTTGATGCCAGATGTTGGAACACTATCAAGAATGGAGGGTGAATCAATGGTGAAAATTGATAATTGAAAATTGTGGTGTTTTAGAAAATGATGGAGAAAAGAGAGAGATTATGGAAGAGAGTTATTTTTCTGAATTTCATTAGTATTTCAAAATGGCATTAGTCTCTAAAACATTACACACAAAGTTATTTATATGGGTACAATGTGGAACCACTTAACTTGGCCCAAAACTAACATTTGAATTATTTACAACTTCCAATACAACCTTGTACTATTATACATTTGAAATGAATTGTTACTTACCATACCTTTGTAAAGCTCACATGATAACAAGTAGGTTTATAGTTTGAGTTCTCATATTTTTATTAATTCACGAAATTGATCCCCCTATTTTAAAAATCGATAGTTTTGGTCTCTCTCTCTAATTTTTTAACTAAAAAATAATGATGTGGGATACTTTAAATAACGTGACATATGATACAGTGATGTAAATTGATTAACACTCATAAAATTATAATAAAACGCCGAAAAAATTTAGCTTTCAACTTCAGAAATTTTTCATATTTTTAATTTAATAATTAATGCATATTTATATGATTTTATATCATATAATTGTATGTCACGTCATTTAAAATATGTCAAATCGTTATTTTTAAGTTCAAAAATTTGAGAGAGGGGCCAAAACTGCAATTAAGTCTAACAAGTAAAATTATTTTGGTTTAAACATATTTTTGGACCTTGCAAATATGTTTCATTTTAATTTTAGTCATGTAATTTTTTTGGTTTGATTTATGCCCTTGCAAATTTTAACAAGTTTAAAAAAAATCCTTTATGAATCTTTTTTAGTAAAAAGATGGTGACATGACTAATTTTGGATGAAGTGGCACATGGTGACCGTGTAATTGTTGTTGACTAGACAATATTTAATATTTAAAATTAAAATTCATTTTATCATTTAATTAAAAACTTAAAACTAATTAATTAATTAATAAATCAATTAAATAATTAAAACCCAATAATCTACATCTTTAACTCCAAATTGTTTAATAATAACTCAACAACCTTCATCTTCAACCCTAATTTCTTCATCTTCAAATCACAAATTATCATATTTGGATTCAAACTCTAAAAATTCTAATCTTTCATTTTTCTTAACATTGTATGAGCATTTCAGAAGATTGGTTGCAAGAGGATATAAACATTGTTTTTATTTATAAAATTTGTTTGTTTTGTGATTTTGCATATCAATATTGCTCCCAAGGTATCCCTAAATGAACATAAAGATAATGACACAAAACAAGAGTTACAAGAGCCAGAAAAAGAAGCTCTGGATCCCAATAAATTTTTGACTCCCGACGAATTAGAGAGAGAAAAGTTTTCTTATGAGAAGATCTTATCTCTTTCAATGTTTAAGGTATGGATCTTATAATTTTTAGGATTTAGATCATGATATGAAAATGTGATTTGAAGATCAAAAAATTAGAGTTGAAGATATAGGTTGTTGAATTTTTATTAAAAAATTTGAGGTTAAAGATTATTGAATTTTTATTATTTAATTAGTTTTAAATTTTCAATTAAATAATTAAATGAATTAATAAAATAAATTTTAATTTTAAATATTATGTAGTCAACAAGAATTACACAATCATCATGTGTCACTTCATCCAAAATTAGTTATGTTACCATTTTTTTACCAAAAAAAAAAAATTATAAATGATATTTTTAAAACTTGTTAGAATTTACAAAACTATAAATTAAACAAAAAATATTACATAAACTAAAATCAAAACGAAGCATATTTACAAGGATCAAAAACATATTTAAACTAATTATTTTTTAACACCGACATCCATGAATCAAGAATCAATAAATACAATAAAGCTGTAAACAACTACTGATACTCCTTTAACATGTGTTAGTATTTTCCTTATGATTTAGCCTTTACATATTCACCATTTGCATGCATCCTTGCTCGAAAGGGGCGAACGAGTCAATTTAATCAATCATCCTAATAACATTATTATCCAATACAGCAAATATCAACGTATGTTGAGAGAGTATCTCTAAATGGCTGGTTGTTGCTGAGTAATGCAATGTATATTTCCACCCGACAAAACAATCTCCCTGGAACCTTCAATTCCCACAACCTAGGAACCAACAAAGTATAAAATGTCATTCACTATCCAAAACATCGCACAAAAATGAGACCTAAATGTCACAGTTCATAAACAACTAGGGAAAAACTAAAGTAAAGATACAAAATAATACTATAATGTAACGATTAACTTTGCAGCTCTGCCAAAGGATGGATATACATTTGCCAGTTTTCATGGAAAACTATTCAATGTCTGATGCATCAGTTACTCACGATGATTTGGTTGAATGAGAAACAGGGTTAGTTTTTATAAAGAATCAATGCAAAACATATCATGATGATGGAAAGCATTAGCTCTAAAACAGGGTTAGTTTTTATAAAGAATCAACGCAAAACATATCATGACGATGGATAGCATTAGCTCTAAGCTATCTTTAGAACAACAGTAATGGTTTGAGCCACATATCTTCGGCTGCAAACCTCATCACTCGCAAATATAACTCATTCAGAAATATTCCTTGATCTATACTAATTAACTGCAGTAGTTAGTGCAACAGTACATCTATACTAATTAACTGCAGTAGTTAGTGCAACAATATATGTCTTTGAAAGATTACCATATTGCAGAACGATTCTTCAACTGAAAGAAAGTATTTTAACAATCAATTTTACTTACTTCATGCTGAGGGAAGGCCTTAGACAGAACTTGGATAGCTTCATCATCCCACTTTTTATCTCCAAATTGTGGAGCAATGATAGCACCATTTGCTATGTAAAAGTTTACATAGGAAGCAGCAAGCCTAGTACCAGGAAGTCTTGGCTTGGCCTCATCAGCCTGATAAATATAGAATTACATCAAAACATCCAATAGAGGTTTATTTTGTGTAGTCACATGTATAATTTATCAATTCAATCAGAAGTGTAATAAACAGCAATGTTCATTCTTAACCGTGCCAGGTATCAATCTTGCTCCAAGTTCAGCATATCACTTTTTATATAATGAGTTGTAGGATAGTCATTATTAGAAAATCATAATTTAAAATCTACTTGATTACAACTACTGAACTATTGACAATATTTGATTTGCTCTTGTTTTATTTTTGCAATTACAAACTGAAGCTTGAAATCTTCATCCAAAACCTATTGATTAATTAGCTGACTGCTTACTATTTGCATTCCAAAGATTGTAGTGGCCAGCATAAATTACCCAAAGTAATTAGGTTCAAGATCTAAATAGAATCTACATTCAATTTCTGATTCCTTTTGTAGTGTTAAAATCTAAATTAGCTGAGAGCAAAACAATGAGAGGATGCACTGAATTTGAGTAGTATGTGCAATAGATCTGTTGAAGTTGTGAGATTTTAGAGAAAAGGAGGAGATAAAATAATAAGGGTTTAAATATTATTGATAATAGCTTAATGCTGATTTGATTACAAGAGATTCAATACTAATCTCTATTTATAGAGAAACATATACTCAATCCTAAATCAGGAATAAATTATAATAATAATGAGAGATATTCTAAAATATCTCTATGATTATAAATTGATCCTAGGAAATAACTCAAGATACTCTAATATAATATAAAAGATATTATAAGATATTTTCTAATATTCTAACACTCACCCTCAAGCTAAAGCTTACTAAGTTTTAGCTTGTTACAAGAAAACAATGTTTTGCTCCGTAAAATAATTAAAAAAAGATGGAAAGGCAACTCAGGGATACAGGTGAATTCGAAGAGAATTGCTATAAATACAGCCTAGCCAGATAGCTAGAATGATCATCAGCCTGAGAGAAATTCATGGCAAGCAATTGAACAAAGCTAAGTCCGTTCTTCTAAAAACTGCATTTGGAAGCTTCAAACCAATAATATTGAAGAGGCGTGCTTCAAGGAGAGAAAGGCAAGGCCAGTACATCTAGGACAAAGATAGGGCCAGTGCATTTGGGACAAATTGCCATGCTAAAGTGTGAGTCATAAAAATAAAAGACATTGTCAGAATGAATATCAATGGAAAAAGAAGTCATCACTAATATGATTCATTTGTGGAAAAAGGGACACCACCGGAATGATCGTCAGTGGGTATAGAAGCCACTATTATAATCTATTAGTAAGAACTAAATTGCATGACAAACACAGAAGAAGAAGCAGCGCGACTCTAATGAAATGAAACCATGATCGATCAACGGAGTGAGAAAATGCGTCCAAAACAAGAGAGATAACGGTTGTTTGAACAATAACACATATTTCCGTTGATCAAAAATTGAAAAGTAAGGGCAAATTTGAAACCATCGAAGAGAGCATAATCGTGCACCAAGAAGAATCCCATCAATTGAATTGCAAATCTTCCAAACTTGTCAGCTAAGAGCCCACTCATAAGGGCTGCAACAGCTGCCACGACAAAGGCTGGAGAGTTTCCTCCACCAAAAATCTGATCCCACGGTCCACTTCCCAAGGACACCACAATCTGTGCGACCACTATTCCCAGAATCAAGATACCCATTATTCTCAGAATCAGAATGAAGACACCCATTCAATGCCTCCACAACATTAGCAGCATTGTCTGGATTTTTGAAATTGACAAAACCAAAACACTTTGACCTACCATTTGCATCTCTCATCAAAACAACACTAGTAATGCATCTCCCCAGTTGTTCCTTCACCGATTTGGCCATCTCGACCACGCAGTCCTCTGCTGTCGTAGCTGATTGTGGCAACCTTACAGACCGAAAGAAAGGAACAACTTCCTCTATCATTTTCACTCCTTCCCATTCTTTCTTCAATTTGTCTATGACATTTCCTCTTTCTGTTCTCGAAACATACGGCAACCCGCTTTTCACACCGAGGCCTAGGTGGTCACATATAACTTTCACACACAATCCACACCATATGTCTTCCACAGTTTCCCACCTGATTTTTCCTTCTCCTGCCAACACCAAAGCTGGGACCAATGTCGGGCCAACTAATTCTCGGTTAAAGGCAATGTTGATTCCACTCACCGGCAACATCGCTCTAACAGGAACTGTCAGAACTGCATCCACATATCGTGACTTCCTCTGCGCTGGCTTGAGAGCCTGAATTGGTGCATCAAGGTCTGCCAGATTGAGCCATAGTTCACACGACAGAGCACAATCAACCTCATTTCGAAGGCTAAATAGGTAGCCGGGAACAAAATCTGCACCCCTACAGAATGGATCATATAGCGTATTAAAGAAGAAAGGAGTGGCAGGAGTCTTGAGGTTCACAATATGCGGAGCCACAGCGTCTACGAAATTCCCCGCATTATCTTTTTCTGGAACACAATCATCATCAATACAGACAACATACTTCTTCTTTGAAACTAGAAAGCTGAAATATCTACAAGCGTAGCCAGAGAAGCGAATGGAAGTGGAGGAACCCACCACTTGCTCAATTTCAGATTTTGTATAGACATCTGCACTAAATCCTTCGGGAATTTGGAGTTCTTCCTTGAGGTCAGTATCTTTGACTATTATCAAGTGGAAACGGGAGAAAATTGGCTTCCATTCATTCATAAAAGTTGTGAGTTCAGAGTGGAGGGCACCAATCACAATGTCAACTTCGTTGTCGTTGATAATTACTTGAGACATCTTTTGAGGTATACAATACAATACAGATTATTTCACAAACTGAAATTCTAGATTGTGAGTTGGACTCAAACTTGTGACAATAGTTTCAATCTTAGAATGAAATTCTAGATTGTGAGTTGGACTCAAACTTGTGACAATAGTTTCAATCTTATAATTTCTGGGGGGCAAAAGTTGACAGATCGAAAATTAGGATTTCGATGCGTGAAAAAAAAAGGTTTTAGGATTATGGCCAGAAAGCTTATGTGTTTAAATAGACTAAGGATAAACCCACCGGTGATCGGAACGAATAAGGGATATGGCGGAAAAACTTAAATGTGTTTTTTTTTTCCCGTGAACAGTACCGCACGATGAACAGTGTTGCGACTGATCTGCTGAAAAATAAACGAAAAGCTACAAAGAATGGGTAAATCTGAATTAGGACACGGCTTATCCAAAAAAAAAATCTCAACAAATGTTGGAATGTTAGAAAAGAGAAACTATGATTATACTCCCTAATTGTTGGGAACTCGCCAGCGGAATAGAGGCGGGATCATTCAAGGAGGATCGAAATAGGCTTTGATACCAAGTTGAAGTTGTGGGATTTTAGAGAAAAGGAGGAGAGAAAATAATAGGTTTAAATATTATTGATAATAGCTTAATGCTGATTTGATTACAAAAGATTCAATACTAATCTCTATTTATAGAGAAACATAGACTCAATCCTAAATCAAGAATAAATCATAATCATAATGAGAGATATTCTAAGATATCTCTATGATTATAAATTCATCCTAGGAAATAACTCAAGATACTCTAATATAATATAAAAAATATTATAAGATATTTTCTAATATTCTAACAAGATCATATACTAGCAATTAGCTCTTCTTGATATTGCATCCTATTGAAAACAAAACTTCCGCATTCATTCTTGATCTAAAAATGAAGTTCATTGACCTAATTATCAAATTATGATAGAGATGTAATCATAGGGTTACCACTAGGCCTTTAAACTTTTGATATAACCAAAGACCCCATTAAAGAAATACTACAGTCTACCCCCAATACTTGAGAAACACAACTATTAATTGAAAGCCAACCAAAACAGATGTTCAGACTCTTCATATGGACACCGAAAAATTCTTAGGTCTACCCATATAGTTTTCCATGTGGTATCCAACCTTATGATATGCTTCACGCCATTTTCACAACCAACAATTAAACTTGGTATTAACCAAAATACAAGCCTGCGATTTGAAAAATATGAAATCATCTTTAAGAAATAAATTTAATCAGGAAAATACTTCTTATTTTATTTTATCCAAAATACTTAAGAAATAAACTTGGTATTAACCAAAATACTTCTTATTTTATTTTATCTTCAATCATTAAGAAATAAATTTAATCAGGAAAAGAAAGAAACCAACATTTAGATGTTTACCTGGAAAACCCCAGCAGCCTCTTTCTCCGTCATATATAGTGGACTGGGAACATGGAGTTTAATGACTTCCAGTTTTCTACCTTTAGCATCAGTTACACTGGAAAGCAAAGAATATGCTTCTACAGACCTTTCATACTGAGGATCAGTTTCATCATCAGTCCAAGACAACAGAACCACACCAGGCCTCACAAAACAGCACATGTTATCAATATGACCATTTGTATCATCATCTCCTGTATAAAACAACATACTTCTTAATAACAGCATAGGGAACATATAGAATCTAAATACCACTTTGAACCTAAAACATATATTCCCATTATTATAGATCATCTATGTGGAAGGGCCTAATATCCCAACAAGGGGAATTCTTTAAATGTGTACATGTAGATTAACAGTCATTTTCAACAATGAAGATAGGTCTCTACTCTTAAAATCTGCTACCTAGGTTGGGGTTCATGTGTGAATCAAAAAGTATTATAATGAAGTTAGTAAAATCAACATACAGATCCCAAAAGAAAAAGTTGTACAAACATCATAACAAAATAAAAACACTACCAGCTTCCTGTTTCATCGTGTAGAAAACTAGCAAATATAATCGACTGAGGCCAAATTTGTTGTTATAAGTGCCAAGAGACTTCCCAAATTTTGTATTAAGAAAGACAGAAAGAAATGTGTGAATTTTACCTTATGTTGTTTCACTCTAGAATGACGCAAAATACTTCCGTGATAATCTATATGGACTAATTGAGAAAGATCCGTAACCTTTTTATGTACACAGTGATAGCTAGTAAAAAATACAGAAGTTACTCTCTAGATAGAAAGTGGATTCAACACAAGAGAATAGCCAGATTTCACTTATCATACTTAATGATGATGACGATAAGTACCATGAAATGGTCGTACAACTTGTTATATATAGAATTCTTCTTTCCCAAAACAAATCTATATAATCATGATAAATGGTACACACCACACAATTTTTTTTAGAATCCCATATTAAACATCGCAGGCAAAATACTATCAATTCATAGGAAGACTCTAAATCTAAAAGATTGGTATCAAGTTTATATACCATATAATCCACGAGGCAACCATATAACCTTTGTGACTCGAAGATATGCCTTAAGTTCATCCTCAATTTGGTTCTTGCTCAAATGAGGATTCCTATTCTTGTTCAACAGACACTCTTCGGTGGTAAGACATGTTCCTGAAGGAAGAAAAAATTGCTGAAGTAAACAGAAAAACATAGAAGTTTAGAGCGGTAAATCTAAGAATTTATGATCTGATCTCGGGTCAGATTGAGATGAAGGCAACAGAGTAACCGCTTTCATGAATATAAAAGATAAAAATTCATCCGGCCTAACTACAACTTATCTTCATTCATTCCTAAATCAGCACTAAAACTAAATTTAGGTGGACAGTGATATTTAATCATAAGAGTGGAAAGCATAACTAGCATATCATCAAATCACTACATTAACTCTTACCTTCTCCATCCACATGGATGCTTCCGCCTTCAAGCACCATAGAATGTGAAAATCTAGGAATCCTCTCAACTTCCAAAATCTAGTAAACATACAGTGTTAACACAGTCAGGTAAGTAATTAACACAGCTAGAACACAAGTAAACAAATGAAATATTGAATCATCCTTAACCTTCTTAGCTACATGGGTATCAAGACTCCAATCACTATAACATCCATCTTCTACACCTAAACATTGTATATATAGAATTCCATTAGTTGAAGAACCAACAATCAAACAAAACTAATCAATTCAATGAATCACATTGGTTTCCTTTAATCATTCCTCAAATTGCACATCCTTAAAGATTTGAATATCAAAACACTTGATGCTCACCTCCCCAACTATTAAAACTCCAGTCAATACCCGCAATCCTATCCTCAGCAGCATCAGATTTCAATGTTTCTCTTCTCACAACAAACTGTTGAACAAAACAAACAATAAAACTGAGAACAACTCATTAATAATAAAAACCACAATATGCATCCATATTTTGACCCTCCAAAGTATACTTTCAGCCAAAATCACAATAACACGTCATTATTCCTCCAAATTTAGTACATGTTTGGTTCCACTGTTGGAGTAGGAGCTAAAATTAATTCCAGAAGTATTATAAAATTAATTTTGACGTGCTTCGATGTTATTGAGTAAAGTTAATTTTGCCATTAAATTTGTTCTAATTTGAAACTAAAATTCATAGTGTTTTAGTCTAAACATGATTTTTACATCAACTCAATTTTGCATAAACATATTCATTCAAACACAAATTATTTTACATTCAAGTAATTTTTATCTAAAATTCAGTTTTACAAAATCCATTCATTTAAAATCAATTTTTGTGATTACAAACTGACACAGACAATAGGAGAGAAAGAAACTCACGGTGGGTCCAATGTCACGAAACCACGAATCGTTAGCACTGATCTCGACAACTCTGACATGATCTGGTAGTTGGGTCCGTGCATTCTCCCACTAATTCACAGAAATAAAATCTTAGAGCACAGTAAATAAATAAATAAATAAATCAATGAGAATGAAAATGTTAACAAGTTTAACCTACCTGAGAGGAACTAGCACAAACAGTTACTCTCTCAAATCTGGAGATCGCAGATGCCACGCTGGCAAATACACGTTGACCGTGAACGGCACCTTCACGCCAATTGTCGGCGCGTTCCTGTCACGCAACAACAAAAAACATAATTGTCATAACGATTAACAACAAGAAGAGGAGAGGAGAACGGAGTATGCATGAAGTGTACTTACTGGCCAACCCATCCAACACTGCGAGTGGGGTTCCCACTCAGCTGGCATCTGAAATCCAAGAGCGGAAGGCGTGTCTTGGAGTTGCATCATGCAAATATTCTCTCTGAGATTTTGCTTTGTTCTTCAGAATCATTTTTTAGGGAAAAAATAAACGAAAATTAATATAATTATAATAAGTAATTATAAAATTATATACATATGAACATGTAATATGCATGACTTAACCGCGTAATTGGTCGCTTTTTAGATGATGAAATGAAAACTCACATTATAGAAGAAGGTGGATGCGCAATCACCTCCGAACTCTAATGATACACGGATTGTTTTTTTTTTAGAGAAGAAAGAAAAAAGTAAATTGCGGATTCCAAACCATTATATACGCATCTTGTATTGGCGAATAGTATACCAAATGGAATCGAATATTAATCGGGTTCATTTTTCTCTTAAAAAATGGTGTTTGTTGGGAGTGTTCTACTTTCTTTCATGTGTCAGCTTCACTTCAAAATTAGTGTTGCATGCATTGATTTTTGTAATAATTTTTTCCTTATATTTTATTTTAGTAAAAATAATATTTAAAAGGATAAAGATAAAAAGACTTGAACGCCCCATTTCTAAAATAATAATAATAAAATAATAAATAAAATAAATCAACCATCTCATGTGAGTGTCTTTCTATCTCACTCTTTTTTTCTTCTCTCTCGGTAAAATCCCCTCTCCCCCATTTTTTTTATTGTTTTTTTCTTTTTTTTCTTTTCATTGTTTCTTCTCACTTCACAACACTTAAACCTTCGACCCTTAAAAGAAATTTAATATCTCAAAGAACATAATTTCTCATATTCCTGCAAATAATATTGGTTATGATTTTTGGAAGTTAGGGTTAGTGAGTCAAGGAAGGATAAGGGTACCCACTTCTTGAAAGTTGTTTATTGAGACTCTTTGAGGTAAATAGACAACTCTAAAGCTAGTAAGAATCTCTAGAAAAATTTAGTTTTGTTTATAAATCTTATTTTGTGCTTATAGTATATTTAAATAATTTTTATGGTATCCTAGAGTTTGCTAAACTTTAGAATAATTTTTCTAAAGTCTTGATAATATTTTTGATACTCAAATTTATCAGTTGAGGTCCTGTCGGCTACTCTGCGAGTTGTTGGAGAATAAACTTAGTCGATTCTCCATAGTTGTGAGTAGACGATGATCATCATCATATATTTTTATAATGCTATAAATACTATTTTACTTGTTTTCTATATTAAAATATTTATTAAAAAATTAGGAAACACAACCTTTATTTTTTTTCTTGATTTCATCCTTAATTATTTCCATGGTATTTGTTATTTAATATGTTAATAGTTTGATTTATTTATGAGTTATAAAGCTTTTAAATGTGTAGTGGAAATCGTTGTTGTAATTGTGAAATCATTAACGGCGGTAGGTGCACCTAGTTACCTCGTTTTGATTAGGGAGAGTTACTCGATAGATGGGGCCGTCCCTATGAGAAATGTCATCCATGGCAGGAAAGGGCTATCAACGAAATGTAAGCTCCCTAACTGATGCGTAATGATGCATTGCGGGATTGAGAGGAGAGGGCTATCTGTTAGATGGAGCCACCCCTAAGAGAAATGTCACTCTTATGAGGAAATTTCTATCAATGAGATGAAGTCATTTTTTTGGTTCTCAAGAATTTGTATTTTTACTTGTTTGATTTTCTATGATGATTTTAAGGTTGTTCATTTTGATTTCGCTTCGCTATTAATTGGATTTTTAATATTTCTATTAAAACAATTAAATTATAAGTTAAATGATTTTACTATGTAGATAACATAATCTCCACAAGATTGTAAAACAGGTAATATACAAGATCCACGAAAGAACACAAAGAGTTGAAGGATTTTAAAATAACTATTTGAATCACTGGGTGGATCTATGTTTGGCTATCAGGGGCAACAAAGACTCATGTTTCAAAGAGGTGGTCATAGCGGGCTGTCTTTTGGGACAATGCAGAGTCGTAGATCAGATTCTGGAGCAGCATCACAATCCACTTTCCCTTTGAGGCATTTTGGTGTTTCAATTACACGATGTTCTATTTGTGGTAGGTTTCACTTTGGAAACTGTTCCAGAGATGGCAAGGTGTGCTATCAATGAGGTCAAGTAGTCCACATTAGGAGGGATTGTCCTATAGACACGAAACATCCATCCTCCAGTTATGCATCATCACCAACAACTTTGGCGTTTTCTCAGGCTCATTATGCATCTGTGCAACAAAGTGGAAATTCTTATGTTAGAGGTTCAGGAACATCTCAGTAGGGAGGTAGGAGATTTGGTGGTAGAGGTCAGATACCAACAGGAAGAGGTCAGGCTCGAGTGTTTGCTTTGAATCGTTAGGATGCTCAAACATCCAATGCAGTAGTTACAAGTGTACTTTCTATTTGTTCCAAAGATTATCATGTTTTGTTTGATCAAGGAGCTATACATTCTTTTGTATCCTCGAGATTTGCTACTCAACTTGGTAAATGTTCATATTTTCTAGAAGAAGCTTTAGTTGTGGCTACACCTATTGGAGAAAATTTGCTTTCTAAGTTAATGTATCATTCTTGCGATATAGCTATTGAGGGCAAGGTGTTGCTAGTAGATTTAGTAGTTATTGACTTGGTAGATTTTGATGTGATTTTGGGTATGGATTGGTTGGCTTTGCATCAGTCTTGAGGGCAAGTGGTAAAATTTGGGTATGGATTGAGGGCAAGTGGTAAAATTTGAGATATCGTGACGATCGGTCTTCTCGTTTCAAGGAGAACGTTGTTGGGTACCATATAACCAAATCTCAGCCCTGATAGCTAGCAAGTTAATGAGAAGAGGTTTTCAAGCGTACTTAGCCTTGGCAAGGGATACACAAGTGTCTGAGGAGAAATTGGAAAAAATTCCAATAGCATGTGAATTTCCATATGTTTTTCCTGGAGAACTTCTTGAGTTACCACCTGATAGGGAGATTGAGTTTTCTATAGACTTAATTCCTAACACTTTTCCTATATCCATACCTCTTTATCGTATGACCCCAATAGAACTTAAGGAGTTAAGTGAGCAACTTGAAGATCTTCTTGATAAGGGTTTTATTCGCCAAAGTTCTTCTCATTGGGGAGCACCAATATTGTTTGTAAAGAATAAAGGTGGATCCACGCGGTTGTGTGTAGACTATAGGCAGTTGAATAAAATAACTGTAAAGAATAAATACCCTTTGTCATACATTGATGAGTTGTTTGATCAACTTCAAAGAGCTCAATGTTTTTCTAAGATCGATTTACGATCGGGATAACACCAGTTGAAGATTAAGAGGGATGATATAAAGAAGACAACTTTCTGCACGCATTATGGACATTATGAATTTCTGATTATGTCATTTGGACTTACTAATGCCCTGAAAGCTTTTATGGATTTGATGAATCACGTTTTTAAACCATTCTTGGATCAATTCGTGATTGTATTTATTGATGATATCCTTGTTTATTCCAAGAGTAAAGAAGAACGCGAGTGACATTTGAGGTTGGTTTTGCAAACTTTAAGAGATAAGCAATTATATGCCCAATTCTCTAACTGTGAGTTTTGGTTGGATAGTGTGGCATTTTTAGGTCATGTTGTATATAAGAATGGAATAAGTGTTGATACAAGTAAGGTGGAAGAAATGCAAAATTGACCCATACCTACCATAGTAAACGAGATTTAGAGTTTTCTCGGTTTAGTTGGCTATTATCGATGTTTTGTGAAGGATTTCTCTAAAATTGCATCGTCATTGACTAGGTTGACCCATAAGAAAGTTGAGTTCCAATGGACTGATGCATGTGAGGAAAGCTTTCAAAAATTAAAGGAGTACTTGACTTCAGCACCTATTTTGGCATTACCCCTAGGTTGTGAAAGTTATGAAGTTTATTGTGATGCTTCTAGAGTTGGTCTCGGTTGTGTACTTATGCAACCCGATAAGGTTATTGCCTATGCATCTAGATAACCCAAGAGGCATGAGGTAAACTATCCCACACATGATTTGGAAATGGCTTCAGTGAGTTTCGCCCTTAAGATTTGGAGACATTATCTATATGGTGAAACTTGTGAAATTTATGTCGATCATAAAAGTCTTAAGTATATATTTTAACAACGAGACTTAAATTTAAGACAAAGAAGGTGGACAGAACTCTTGAAATATTATGATTGCACAACCTTATACCATCCATGGAAGGCAAATGTTGTTGCAGATGCTTTGAGTAGGAAATATATGGGTAGTCTCGCTAATATAGCAGAAGTAAATAGGTCAATAGTTAAAGAATTTCAAGAAGTTTTTTAAAGTGGAATTCAATTTGAATTTGGTCATTCGAGGTTATTTTTAGCCCACGTACAAATTCGTCTAACCATAGTTGATGATATCAAGGAAGCTCAAAATCAAGACTCATACTTGGTGAATATGGTAAATAATGTTCATAATGGTAAAATTTCAAAATTTTTGGTTGATTCTGATGGTGTGATGAGGTTGAAGTCTCGATTGTGTGTTCCAAATTTTAGAGGAGGCTCATCATTCTTCTTAAATTATTCATTCAGGTGCTAATAAGATGTATCAAGACTTGAAAGAGTTTTATTGGTGGGAAGGAATGAAGAGAGACATAACAGATTTTGTCTCTAAGTGCTTAGTGTATCAACAAGTAAAGGTTGAGAACCAAAAGCCTGGGGGGTTACTTCAACCTATTGAAATACCTGAATGGAAGTGGGAAGACATCACTATGGATTTTGTCACGAGATTACCACAAACCCAAAAGGGTTATGACTCGGTGTAGGTGATTATAGATCGGTTGACCAAATCTGCACATTTCTTGCCTTTGAAGACTACTTATACTGCATCTCAATATGCTAAGCTTTATTTAGATGAAATTTTATCTTTGCATGGTGTACCAGTATCTATTATTTCTGACTGTGGGGCTCAATTTACTGCTCAATTTTGGAATTTTGGAAGTCGTTCCAAACTTCATTAGGAACTCATTTGAAGCTTAGCACGACTTTTCATCCTCAGACAGATGGCCAGTCTAAAAGGACTATACAAATATTGGAAGATATGTTTCGTGCTTGTGTTATGGATCTTGGAGGTAGTTGGGATCAATATTTGTCCTTGATGGAATTTTCAATACAATAATAGTTATCAATCTAGTATTCAAATGACTCCATTTGAGGCTTTGTACAGAAGACAGTGTAGGTCTCCGATAGGATGGTTTGAAGTTGGAGAAGTTAAATTAGTTGGTCAAGAGTTGATTCAAGATTCCATTTAAAAATTTAAATTGATTCAAGATCACTTAGTGATAGCTCAAAGTAGACAAAAATTTTATTTAGATAAGAGGCGTCATCCCTTAGAGTTTTCAGTGGGAGAACATCTATTCCAACGAGTTTCACCAATGAAAAGGGTTTTTCGGTTTGGTAAAAAGGGGAAACTAAGTGCAAGGTTCATTGGACCATTTGAAATTTTAGAAAGGATCGAACAAGTAACGTATCGCTTGGCACTTCCACCGGATCTCTCGGGAGTTCATCTGATCTTTCATATTTCGATGCTTTGGTAGTATCTTCATGATCCTTCTCATGTGATTAATCATGGAAATATGCAGTTAGATGAGAGTCTATCATACATTGAGCATCAAGTAGTTATAATAGATCGTCAAGTGAGACGTTTACACTCAAAAGATATCGTTTTAGTAAAAGTTCTTTGGCATGGTCAATTAAGTGAAGAAACTACTTGGGAACCCGAAGAAGTCATTCGTTCAAAGTACTCACACTTATGTTGAAACTCAAGGTGGTCAGTATTAGAAGAATAAAAAGTCAAATAAATTCGAGGACAAATTTTTATAAGGAGAAGAGATTGAAACGCTCCGTTAATAAAGTAGTAGTAGTAGTAATAATAATAATAATAATAATAATAATAATAATAATAATAATAATAATAATAATAATAATAATAATAATAATAATAATAATAATAATAATAAAAATAATAATAATAAAATAATTAATAATAATAATAATAATAATAATAATAATAATAATAATAATAATAATAAATAAATAAATAAATAAAACAAACCAACCACCTACTCTCACTCTCTTTCTATCTCACTCCCTCCTTCTTCTCCTCTTTCTTCTCTCTCTCTCGGCAAAACCCCTTCTCCCCCATTTTTTTTGTATTTTTTCCTTGTTTTCTTTTCCTTGCTTCTTCTACTCCACAACACTTAAACCCTCAACCCTTAAAAGATATTTAACATCCCGAAGAGCATAATTTCTCATACTCCTACAAATAATATTGGTTATGATTTTTTGGGTTAGGGTTAGTGAGTCAAGAAAGGATAAGGGTATCCACTTCTTGAAAGTTGTTTATTGAGACTCTTTGAGGTAAATACACAACTCTAAAGCTAGCAAGAATCTCTAGAAAAATGTAGTTTTTTATATACATCTTATTTTGTGCTTAGAGTAGATTTAAATAATTTTTATGGTTTTCTAGAGTTAGCTAAACTTTAGAATAATTTTTCTAAAGTCTTGAGAATATTTTTGATACTCAAATTTGTCAGTTGCGGTCTTGTCTGCTACTGTTGGAGTTGTTGGAGAACAAACATAGTTGATTTTCCATAGTTATGAGTAGACGACGATCATCGTCATATATTTTTATAATGTTATAATTATTATTTTACTTGCTTTCTATATTAAAGTATTTATTGAAAAATTAGGGAACATAACCTTTGATTTTTTTCTCAATTTCATCCTTAATTATTTTCATGGTCTTTGTTATAAAATATGTTAATAGTTTGATTTATTTATGAGTTATAAAGCTTTTAAATATATGTTGTGGAAATCGTTGTTGTAATTGTGAAATCGTTAACGGCGGTAGATGCACCTAGTTACCTCATTTTGATTAGGGAGAGTTACCCGTTAAATTGAGTCGCCCCTATGAGAAATGTCATCTGTTGGAAGAGAAGGCTATCAACGAGATGTAAGCTCCATAATTGATGTGTGATGATGCGTTTCAGAATTGAAAAGAGATGGCTATCCGTTAGATGGAGCCACCCCTAAGAGAAAGGCTACCCATATGAGTAGAGATGAGAATATGCTAGGCCGTCCATTAGGGCCCTATGGTCCGGCCTACTTATGGCCTGACCTATTTAAGAAAAAGGTTAGACTCCCACTAGTTTTAAAGCCTATTTATTTAAATAGGTCAGGTCAAGGCTTATAAAAAAGCCTATTAGACTTGACATGCCGGTCTATATATATTTTTTATTATTTATTAATTTTATTTTTTATTATTATATTAATAATATTATTTCCTATTTTAAATTCTATCAATTAGGCAATCACTCTCATTCCATGTTCGGTAGTCGTTCCATATTTGATAGTCGTTCCATATTTAGTAGTCCTTCCATATTTGTTTGAGAGGTAATAATGAGTGCGTTTGTTTCAGAAAAGAATCTATTCTTTGAAACCAAAGATTAATTTTTAGGGTTTAAAGGATGTTTGTTTCAAATTTTTTAAAAATCATTTTGTTAGAAAAATTATTTTTTGTTTAATATATATAATAGATATGTACATTGATTTTGATATGTGAAGAGCATCATATGGTATGAGTAGAGCATTTTAATGTTTTAATGTGAATAAGACTTTTAAAGAGGTTTCCAAGCCAGACAAAATTTTAAAAGATCAGGTGAGGCCGGAAAAAAACTTATGATAGGTCATAGGCCAAACTTAGTCCTAAAAAATTAACTATAGACAAGACTCAGGCCTTTCAAAGTCTGACCTGACCTATTCTCACTCCTAATTATGAGGAAATGGCTATCAATGAGATAAACCTGCCTCTTGGTTCTCAAGAATTTGAATTTTTACTTGTTTGATTTTCTATGATGAGTTTATGGTTGTTCATTTTGATTTCGCTTCGCAAAAAGATAGCTGACATTTTCAGCAGCCACATCAACATCCTTTGAGTTTTCAATAACCACAACCTTCATAATCTAGCATACAATTTAAATAAGACAAATAAGAAAAATTAACTTTAAACTTTCATATATTAAACTCAACACTGTCACAAATGCAAATATACAATACATATACAATTATAAGCAATCATAAACGGAATCCAAAATTTCTCGATCAAAAAATGGATATTACTAATCAACATCCATCAACAACAAAACTAAAACCAAGAAAGATCACATAAATAAAAAACAATAATAACAAAGAACCCAAGAGTTACTTTAAGATGTTATTAACGTTGCTGCTTATTATTTGGGCTAACTTACGGATAGTCTATTCATTATATCATCTAGAATTACTTTTGAGGTCATTGTGTGTTTGCTTGGAGGGTTGATGGCATTGGGGTATACAATTGCAGCAGTTCTCAAAAGAAGCAACCATGTCTTTCACGATGATAAAGCGTCGACAAAAACCAATTGGCTAGTACAGCTTAATCGCCTATATGTCAGGTATAACAACACATTATTTGTATGTCTCCCTTCTTACTTTTTTCTATGCTTGAAAAGTAGATTTAACCTATATTGCTATTGTTAGTTGACCGTTAATTATACCCAAAGATGTCTGTTTTTTATCTGTTGATTTAATTTGTTCGGTACAATAAATTTTCTAATACTAGTTATGTTATGTTGTTCTATTAAAATTAAATTAAGCAAACTGTTTACTGTGGGCTTAGTTCTTGCTTTTTAATTATTAATATATTTTTTACGTACACATATTTTCTTTTTTGTTGTTGTTGAATGTTGTTGTTATTGGTCCTTGTTTGATAGTATATAAAATTGATCAGGGCTTTGGGGATAGGCTTAAAGATTATATAATTTATATCAATACTATGACGCTAACTTGGCTTATATCCTGTGTATTTGATTATATTGTTGTAACTTGTAAGTAACTAGATACTTGTTCATGTTGTTTTCAAGGTGCAAGGGAAATATATGAATTATGTTAAAATTTGTAGCAGAGAAACTTGGTTTGGATGGTTCCTATGTTCCTCGCACTTACATCGAACAAATTTAGGTAGAAAAGCTTGTGAATGATGTGATGGTATGAATTACTCATGCTACCTTCTGCTTGTGCTTTGCATATTTATACACATAACCACTGATCTAGTCAAACTTTAGGCACTGCCGGATGATCTGAAGACAAGACTGAGCATATATGATGATTCAGTTTCAATCCCTAAAGAAGCACTTTTCAGAGCTTCTGCAGATAGGAGAATGAAGTATCTTAATCGGTACCTACTAATATTATTCACATATGTGACTCTCCTTACAAAGAATGTTGACGTGTCTTCTACTTGCCTTTCATGTTTGGGATTAAAATTTTTGAATCTGATTTAAATGAAAATATGTTGAAGAAACAACCATGTGATGTTTTTCTCATGTTGGTCTTCTGTAGAAGTATTTCACAGTCATATTGAAATCAAAGGGACATGATTCAACCTAAGTTGACTAAACTTGCTAAAAATAACAGAAGATTTGATGGGAGAGCTCTAGAATCATCGGCTCTGATTACCAACCAAGTAAGATATATTTACTATAAGAAGTCATTTTGGCCACTTATTCATTTATGTATTATTACATGTTGTTCTTATTTATGTATTATATTTATGCATTATTTTGGGTTAGAGATTGTGCTAAAGTCAATAGATGTATGCCTTTCTGACTAAAAGGTTTTATTTTCTATTTATTTTTCTACTCATCTAAATGATTCATCCGCTAATATTTGCATCTAATACTTGTTTCTATGCTTCCAGGGAGTTATCACTCAACCGTTTGATCAAATTTCCACACTAAATAAAAGAATGTACAATTGCACCCCCGTATTGAAAAGTTGAATTCAAAGTTTGACCCGAAAAGAGTTTCAGCCAACCAACAAATCCTGACTTTAAGGTTGAGACCTACAATGGCTCTAGCCCCACTTCTCTCTTTGTTACTGGATTAGACAATGGTTCATTGACTGAATCATGTTGGAACAGGTTGCATATTTGAGAGGAATTGAAATTGAGAAGAAAAGAGAAGGAAAACTGAAAGTCAGAAAAACAAAGATTGATCTTCGTTGTCTGGAGATTGATCTTATTTAGTCTGGAGAATGCTCCTATTCTACATGCCATTGATCTTGGCTTTTAATGCTTTTATAGAAGCAGTTCTAGCTGATTCAGTTACAACAAACTTAACCAACTTCTAACTAACTTCTAACTAACTAATTACAAATCAATTTGAATTAAATCCAACATGCTCCCTAATTCAAAGTGATTCAATTTGATGTTAATCTAAGTTTGATCCTCATCTCTTGGAACTTCACCCTCTTCAAGGTTTTTGTTAAAATGTCAGCCTTTTGGTTATTTGTATTGCAGTGTTCCAGTCTTATCCTGCCCTTCATTACTTGATCCCTTAAGAAATGAAATCTTGTTTCTATGTGCTTGCTCCTTCCATGGGCACTTGGATGTCTTGCTAGGTCTGTGGCTGATTTATTGTCTATCTTCATCTTCACTGCATTATTACTTCTTAGTCCCAATTCTGCCATTACTTCTGCCATCCACACAGCTTGGCATGCTCCCATGGATGCAGCCACATATTCAGCTTCACAAGTAGATAATGCTACCATGCTTTGCTTCTTTGAACACCATGAGATTGATGAGTTATTGATTGTAAACACATAGCCTGTAGTAAGTACTTTTTCTATCATTCATATCTCCACACCAATCAACATCAGTGAAACTAATAAATTCAGTTTCCTCTTCATTCAGTTTTGTGGAATATAACAGCCCAAGTTCAATGGTCTCCTTTATGTATCTCAAGATCCTTTTTGCTGCCATGTAGTGTGATGTCCTGGGATTCTCCATGTACCTACTAATCAATCCAACACTATATGAGATATCTAGCCTAGTGTTGCACAAGTACCTCAACGATCTTACAATTTGCTTGAAGGTTGTAGGATCAATCAACTCATCATTGCCCTCCAAATCATTGCCCTATTTGGACAGCACCAGCCCTGACTCTGATGGGGTGCTGCTCCCATTGCAATCTTGCATTTTAAACCTTTTTAATACATCACTTGCATATTTTTTTTATGCATAAAAATTACATTTTTCCTGGTTTCAAACTCAATACCAAGGAAATATGCTAGCATGCCCAAATTAGTCATCTCAAATTTCTTCTCCATTCTGAATTGGAACTCACTAATTTTCACTTCATCATTGCCAGTTAGCAATAAATCATCAACATAAAGGCATATCAGCAGTGCAGGTGCTGCTGCTCCCTTCATGATATAAACTCCATGCTCATTCGCACATTTTTCAAATTGCTGCTCTATGAGGAATCTGTCAATCCTCTTGTTCCAAGCTCTAGGAGCTTGCTTCAGGCCGTATAAGGTTTTCTTCAATTTGTAAACATGGTCTTCTTTGCCTGTTTTCACATATCCAGGGGGTTGCTTCACATACACTTCTTCATCTAATGAACCATTGAGGAAGGCTGATTTAACATCCAATTGATGCATATACCAGCCTTTGTAGCTAGCAATTGAAACTATCATTCTTACTGTTTCAATTCTAGCTACCGGAGCAAATACCTCATCATAGTCCAGCCCATGTTTTTGCAAAAATCCCTTTGCTACAAGTCTGGCCTTGTATCTAGCAATCTGCCCATCAGGTTTCGGTTTCAATTTATAGACCCATTTCACATCAATTGGTCTCTTGTTCATTGGCAGATTCATCAGCTCCCATGTGTCGTTCTTCTCTATGGCTTTGAGCTCCTCATCCATTGTTGCTCTACATTTAGGATCACTCAAGGCTTCTTCATCACTTACTGGTTCTGATTCAGCCAACAAAGCAAAATGTGTTAATTCTCCATCTGCATTGATGCCTGAGTCAGATGTCACTTCATATGGTTGCACTTGTTCCAAGCTCTAGGAGCTTGCTTCAGGCCGTATAAGGTTTTCTTCAATTTGTAAACATGGTCTTCTTTGCCTGTTTTCACATATCCATGTGGCTGCTTCACATACACTTCTTTATCTAATGAACCATTGAGGAAGGCTGATTTAACATCCAATTGATGCATATACCAGCCTTTGTAGCTAGCAATTGAAACTATCATTCTTACTGTTTCAATTCTAGCTACCGGAGCAAATACCTCATCATAGTCCAGCCCATGTTTTTGCAAAAATCCCTTTGCTACAAGTCTGGCCTTGTATCTAGCAATCTGCCCATCAGGTTTCGGTTTCAATTTATAGACCCATTTCACATCAATTGGTCTCTTGTTCATTGGCAGATTCATCAGCTCCCATGTGTCGTTCTTCTCTATGGCTTTGAGCTCCTCATCCATTGTTGCTCTACATTTAGGATCACTCAAGGCTTCTTCATCACTTACTGGTTCTGATTCAGCCAACAAAGCAAAATGTGTTAATTCTCCATCTGCATTGATGCCTGAGTCAGATGTCACTTCATATGGTTGCAATCTGACTGAAGGCTGCCTAGCTCTTTCAGACCTTCTCATAGGCTCAAAAACTTGTTGACTTGTTGTTCCTACAGGCTGGCCTTCATCAAGCCTCACTGTTTCTGTACTGCTGGTTTGACTGATGGGACTAACTGGTATGTCTGGGCTGGTTGGGCTGCTTGAGCTGGCTACAATCATTTTCCAGTTTCATCCTTTTGATTCATCCATTAGTATGTCCCTGCTTATTACCAACTTGTTCTTGTCTGGATCATACAACCTGTAAGCTCCAGTGGCATCATATCCCATCAGCACCATCTGTTCTGCTCTTCATCAAGCTTTTTTTCTGTTTTGAACTGGCACATGCCTGAAGCATAGAGAACCAAACACCCTTAGATGATTCACAATTGGCTTTCTTCCAGTCCAAGCTTCTTCAGGTGTCCTTGTGCCCAATCTCTTGGTTGGACACCTCTTCAAAATATACACTGCAGTTGACACTGCTTCCCCCCAGAATTTATGAGGCACTTTCTTCCCTTTTAACATACTCCTAGCCATGTTCACTATAGTTCTGTTTCTCCTTTCAGCCGTGCCATTATGTTGGGGAGTGTATGGTGCAGTTACTTCATGCAATATCCCTTCTTTTTCACAAAAACCATGGAATTTGTGAGAGTTATATTCTCCTCCCCCATCTGCTCTGATGATTTTCATACTAAAGGCACTTTGTTTTTCAGCCATTATCTTGAATTTTTTAAGTATTTCAAGCACTTCATTCTTTCTCTTGATTAGATGTACCCAAATTTTCCTTGTAAAATCATCAATGAACGATACAAAGTAATGATTACCTCCTATTGATACTTCTTCAAAAGGAACCCAAACATCAGAGTAAATTATCTCCATCATTCTTGAAGATCGAGTTTGTACTTCAGCTTTGAATGAGTTTGTACTAAAGGCACTTTGTTTTTCAGCCATTATCTTGAATTTTTTAAGTATTTGTTATGCAACATTTGAAGGCTTCTGAAATTTAAATGTCCAAACCTCTTATGCCACAACCAATCTTCATTCATAACTTCAGCAGCTAGACATTTGCTCTCATTGATCTGGATATCAATCTTGAAGGTTCTATTTTTTGATAGTGATGCCTTCAAGATCAATCTTCTTGAATAATCAAACAATCTCATTTCACCCTGCTCCATCTTCATAGAATACCCCTTTTCAAGCAGCTGCCCAAGGCTTAACAGATTATTCTTCATGTTTAGCACATACAACACATCGCATATGAATGATTGTTTGCCATCTCTTCTTTGAATCAATACTTTTCCTATTCGTTCTGCCGTTACAGAACTATTATCTGCAAATCTTATCTCCCTTTTCACCTTATCATCAATGCTTACAAACCACTCTTTATGACCAGTCATATGATTTGAACAACCCGTGTCAAGGTACCACTACTCTGGACAGTCATCATCTGATTTTTTTGTAGCCATCAACAACACCTCATATGAGTCTGAATCCTCAGCTGCCATTTGTGCTTCATCATCCTCTCTTTGAACCTTCTTGGATATGCATTCCTTTGCAAAATTCCCCCATTTTTTACAATTGTAGCATTAGATTCCTTTCTTGTTGAATTTTTTCTTACCACTTTGGTTGATCTTCTTGCTAACTTGGGCCTGCAGGGCCTGTACTTGAGATGTTGAGGTTGCTGCACACCTTTCTCTTACTCTCAGTTCATGAGCTTCAAGAGAGCCTTGCAAATCCTCCACCTTCATCTTATCAAGATCCTTTGATTCTTCAATTGCCACCACTATGTGATCGTACCTTTGTGTTAATGTTCTAAGGATCTTTTCAATAATCACCACTTCAGTTAATGATTCACCATTTGTCCTTATCTGATTGACAACAACCTGTACACGATTAAAGTAATCTGCCACAGCTTCATCTTCTTCCATCTGCAATAATTCGTATTGTCTTCTTAGCATTTGGAGCTTCACTTTCTTGGCCTTTTCCCCACCTGTATAGTACTTGAGCAAGATCTCCCATGCCTCCTTTGATGTAGTTGCCTTCGAGATCCTCACAAAGTTGTTTGAATTCACACTCTGTTGGATGTAAAACAATGCCTTGCAATCTCTTTTCTTACAATCTTTGAAAGTTGTTTGTTGTCTTTCTGTAGGATTCGCTGCAAGTTGTTCATAACCATCTTGAACAATCTCAAACACTTCTTGAGCTCCCAGCAACGATCTCATTGATGCAGACCACCTCTCCCCAGTTCTTCCCATCTAGAATTGACAAATTTGATGGAAATCCTCCTCCATTCACGTCTTCTTTCACTCACACTTTGTGTTTCCCAATTTTGATTTCTCCTCACACTTGCACTCGTGTTTCCCAAGGTTTAGAACCCAAGCTCTTGATGCCAATTGTTGGAACAGGTTGTATATTTGAGAGGAATTGAAATTGAGAAGAAAAGAGAAGGAAAACTGAAAGTCAGAAAAACAAAGATTGATCTTCGTTGTCTGGAGATTGATCTTATTCAGTTTGGAGAATGATCCTATTTTACATGCCATTGGTCTTGGCTTTTAATGCTTTTATAGAAGCAGTTCTAGCTGATTCAATTACAACAAACTTAACCAACTTCTAACCATATTCTAACTAACTTCTAACTAACTTCTAACTATATTCTAACTAACTAATTACAAATCATTTTGAATTAAATCCAACAAATCATTGCTACTTAATTCTACGTCATCCTCTCAACTGGTTAAAAAGTCTCTCATCATGGAAGAGGCATGTGACTTATCCTCTCATTTCAAATTCAGATGACAGTAAGTGTGGTACTGCATTAAAATACATATATGCATACTGTATATTCCTATATACATGTGAGGTAAACTTTATATTTGTAGCACCAAATGAGAAACGTTAAAGAATGTGATCCATAAACAAACCATTAGGTATACTAAGAGTATGTGATCAAATACGCGGAAAAATGACATGTAGAGAATTACTTTGATCATATTAATGACACATTGTTCCTTCCCTTCCCCCAATAGGTATTACTTGTTGTCCGAGGACAACGTCAAATCATGCATCAACTAGACACTCTAAGAAATCTTATGCAAGAATACTTTGGAGAAAGGTCACGGCTGGGAAAAACAGACCAGGCATGCAAAATGCATGAAGTTGAATCTCTTGTCGTCCCTATTGTTCTGACTTTGACCATTGGTGGTCCTGTTAGTGTGTTCTTGTTCATGGGTTTGACATCTAAACAACAATGTGTGTCTTTATAGTTTCTTGTCATCACCATTTATGTGAAAAGCCTCATCAATATAGCTAAAAGGTTTCTGTAATCAATTACCATTCTGCTTAACAAAAAGTAGTAGTGGACCACCTTATGGTAATGTGGTATATATATATTGGCATTCACCCAAGATGTAATAAATAAGTAGTAATAAGTTTCACCAAGTTTTTACCTTTACTCAACACTTCTTTATACTTGGTGACTATTAAATAATCCATCCACGTGATGGAATATTCCCATATAATTTTTTATTCTTATAAGTTCTTCTGTTGACAATTGACATTTCAATTTATGAATGTAGTTGACTATAGTATTTAACCTCTTTCATATTAAGTGTTACATTATCAAAAGAAAAATATCTTAAAATATATCTTTCTTTATAATTATAATGTGATATTAATTACTTTATTTCAATTTTATCTCATATTAATAATACGAGAGTTACTCTTAAATTCATTATATTCTATCACAATTTATGATAATAGTTATGTAATAAATTTGTAAAATAAAAATATTAAGTGTGGTCCACAACTAAAAATTTGACCCATGTGGGTGTGAGCTACAAAAATTATAGATGATTCATGAAGAAGATGGGTGGTTAGGAGAAGAAAAATGATAAAAACAATGGAAGTTAGGGTGAAGGATAAGGAAGGAGTATTGGAGAGAGAAAATGGATTAGAGATGGAAATAAAGGAGATTTGGGTTTTTATTTTTTTAAATTTAATTTATTAATTTAGACTTTTCCCAATTACAACTATCCTAGTGTCAAAAAATTCACGTCAGCGAAATAATTTAATAAAAAATTTATAATAATAATAATAATAACAAAAAAATACTTATCATAATATTTATTTTATTTGAATAGTTTGTTGTTAAACTTAAAATAACGTCCAATATAAAGTGCTTATATTATCAGCCCACTAAAAATGGGCCGGACTAGCTTAGAGTGTTAGTGTTAAACACTAAATTTTGTCTGCAACTTTAAGATTTTTAGTAAATATATAAAAAATTAAATAAAAAATAATAATGATAAAAATAAATAGTTACCTTCAAATTTTAGAAAATTACGGATGTGTTTGGTTTCTGTTTGTCTTTGATTCCTTTTTAGAAATTTCCATTATTTTCTAAAATAAAAAAAACAAACGTATTTAATTGAATGAAAATAAATGGATTGATGGTAATAAAAGTCATCATTTATGAAAAGAAACCGAAAAGAAATGAATCAATGGTAATAAAAATCAGTATAATGGTGATCAATTGAATAAAAAAGAAACCGAAAAAAATGAATCAATAGTAATAAGAATCAATATAATGGTGATCAATTAAATGACAAGAAACCGAAAAGAAACAGATTAATGATAATCAATTGACAATTATTCACTTGTCTTTTGTAATCTAAATCCAAAAAGTCAATAAATAGTCGACAACAATAGTAGAAAGAAGAACACAATTGAGAGCACAAATAAAAAATGAGAAGAGAGAATAATAGGCAAAAGAGGAGAAGAAAATCTGGTCTTAAGAAAATCAGTCCAACAAAAACCAATTTAGGGAAAATCAGTCCAACAAAAATCAATTCAGCAATAAAGTATCACTTTCTTATTGTTTCTCTAATTTTCTGCTTATTAGTCTTTGTATAACATCCTTTAAAAAATATTCTTTTTTTCTTTCTTTTTTCTGTTTATGCAAAAATAAACTCATATGTTAGGTTTTTATTTTTTTTTTTAAATTTGTTTGTTTTTAAAATTGCTTTCTTTGCAACACAAAATAATAAATAAAAAAAATATAACTAATTGATGTTTATAAACCAAGAAAATAAATTTTACCCTATTGTAATATAACAAAAAACTCATATTACATAATTATCAAATAACTAAAAAAAAATCATAACAACGAATAAATAGTTTTTCCATTAGGATTATAATTAATGGTCGCTGGCGCATATGGAATTCATCCTCGCTCGCCGCGCCATATCACTCACTCTCAATCGTTGGTAGCCTTTGTGTCGTGACAGATCCGAAAATGTACTAGCAAATTCTTTAACAGGCTGCTTCACCGTCGCGTCCATGTCTTATTCACATACCGCCACGTTACGTTGTTTTCTAATAAAAACCATTTTTTTTTACTTTAAAACAAAAATAGAAGATATAATCCATGAACAGACATCTTACTTTTTTTTTTCTTGTTATTATAATTGTTATTATTATGTTTTTGTTTTTATTTTTATTTTTTTATACGTATATAAATAAAAAATAATTAAAATAAAGTAATAATAAAAATTGGACAACACATAAATATTTTCTACCCAATAACTATGTGTGTTTTGATTTTCCTATTGCACCTGAGATTACGTAGAAGCAATGTTTTTCCCTTGACCAACCAAATTAATAAAAAAAAATATTTTTCCTTCTTTTATTAATGTAAATAATATTATTTTATTTTTTAATTATATTTTAGGGGTAAAATAAATAATTAAATAAATAATATGTTGGGTAATATTATTTTCCCTATTCCTAATCGACCCCTGAATCCATTTTTTTTGTTTAAGAATTTTATTTTACGTTTTATCTAATTTTCCCTATTAAAAAAATAAAATTGGTGGCGACTTTTTTTTTTGCGGGCAAACTGGACGCAACAGCTAGCGACTCCGCTAGAGACTTTTGAGGGTCAAGTTCATTCTAATTAATTGTATATTATTATTTTAGACTTAATTGCAGTTTTGATCCCCTTATTTTAGCTGAATCACGAAAATAGTCCCCCATTTTATTTCACCCCAGTTTTGGTCCCTCAAATAGAATTTTGATCCAAAATTTGATGAAATGTCATTTTTTTAAGTCACACCATATCATTTATGATCATAGATCTCATGTACATTTGTTGCACTTTGAGATCTTGAAGCATAGTGTGACTTAAATAAGCGCAAAAAATGACATTTCATCAAGTTTTTGACCAAAATTCTATTTGGGGGACCAAAAATGTGAAGAAATAAAATAGAGGGACTATTTTCGTGATTCAGCTAAAATAGGGGACCAAAACTGCAATTAAGCTATTATTTTATTATTTATTGTTTTATTTATATTACTCCTATTGTTTTATTTATTTTGTTATATTGTTAATATAATTATATGTGTCTTGTTAATTTATTTTAATTGTGATGAATTTTTTTTTCTATACACTATACTATCCTAACACGATTCACACACTTATGAATGGGATCTATACCCGGGCTGAGTGCAACCTAAGATAAGTTAGAGATTGTGTAGTGATAATCTTCTCGATGTATATCATGTTTGCTTGCCATGAAAGTCTCACCAAGAGTTGGTCTTTTCTAAAATATTTCCATTTCAATAGTTTACCTATTAATTGGTTTAATATTTTCGAATTGAGTTGTGTGCTCTAGGAACCAATTTATAATTATAAAGCCACCCATAGTAAAGGTTCACATTACAAAAACCATCAATTAAGAAAAGAACCATCACTACAAGAAAACAAGGATTTTGTGAGGGCCAAAAGCCCTCACAAAGGGTAGAAAGCAGCTACAAAGGGGGTATTTGTGGCGGCCTTAGGCAGCCACAAATACGCTGGTCACAAACGTTTGTGGCGGCCAACAATGAAGACATTGACGATGTTGCATATAGTTTCTGAGTTTATCCAAGGGGCAAAGTCAACAATGAAGATATTATCACGTTCTCTCATGAATTTTAATTTGATTCTAAAACACCGATAATATTTCTAATTATAAAGTCTTACGATATTTTATTATATTCACGCACTCTTGTTTCCTTAATATTATGAATATCAATAAATGCATTTTGTTGTCTCTAATTTCTTACCCAACACTATTTTCCTTTCTCTTATTTTAACCATTTCTTATATTTAACCAATTCTTACCCAACACTATTTGCCTTTCTCTTATTTTAACCATGTACCATACATATTTTGAAGTAGTTCATTCATAAATAAGTTTGCTAAGATTTCATTACATAATTTCAGTCATGCTATTAATTCCACTGAATGGGATGAGAACGATAAAAATAAAATCCATAATTTGGATGAACCTCAATATGTTGGGACATGTAGTTAACGCCATGTTAATCCCCTGGAAATGTCGTTTTATGTTTATCATTATCTAATTGTACTTTAAATATACCAATCACATGGAGGAATTTCTAGTTTGTACCATGACTATTCTAGCCGCCTATAAATCAAAAGTGAAATGTTGAAAGCATATGGGGATTTGACCGAATCATCAACTAGTTGAATCAAGAATGTAAAACCTGGGATAAGAAGATGATCATTTATATGTACATATTAGACAAATGTCTTAAAATTTGAAGTCATTTTCCATCATGTCCCTCAACAATATAATCAACTAGCTGACGTTCTAGTTGTTTTATCTTCAATGTTAAAAGTAAGTCACGATGAATAATGGTCACTCACAAGAATGAAAGTAACGGTCATCTTGCTTACTATCAAATGTAGAAGAAAAGCTAGATAGAAAATTCTCGTACCAAATATTATCTCGTAAAAGTGGAACACCCTCCCTGGGAATCAAACTATAATTAGGGCACCATTTTTATTCTTATTATATAGAATAAATGCAGTGCGACCCATTCAAACAAAAAACCCCTTATTTAGAGTAATGATTTGCGTTGACCGACTGAATTCAATTCAAGAAAAATGTTGGCTATTTTATGTCAAGGACAATTATTTTGAAAGATCTTAAAATAAGAACATATGAACTTCGGAGCTTCAAAAGTTAGCGCTCAAGAAGATTTCACATATCTAAAAGGACTAGCAGATAAGTGGACTCCCAACTATATGAGCCCCAATACCAAAAAATACATTCAAGTGTGCCTTTGATACACACCAATATGGATCAAGAAAACTTATCACTACTTGCACACATTGATGCTTCAAAAAAGTATTACATCTAAATAAAGACTCGCTAGGTTGAAAATCCAAAAGGACGACCTAGGCAAAAATTAGGGTACAAAGTCATAATAATAATAATAAATACCCGCTAGGTTGAAAATATGAAAGGGCGAGCTAGGAAAAAATTAGGATACAAAAAAATAATAATAAATACCTGCTAGGTTGAAAACCTAAAAGGGCAACCTAGGCAAAAATTATGATACAAAAATAAGTAAAGATCCACTAGGCTGAAAATCCAAAAGGAAAACCTAGGAAAAAGTTAGGATACAAAGTCGAATAAAGACCTGCTAAGTCAAAAACTCGAAGAGTCCTAGGCGAAAATGAATGAAGAGTAAAAAATTAAGGCCAAAACGAAAAAAAAAAAAAAATCACAAGAGCTAATGCTTCTTAATTTATGCTTTATCCTAGTTGGAACGCATGTTATTATTCGATTTGAATGCATGTTATTATTTATGAACAATTGAACACTTAAGTTATCACCCTGTCCTTACAAAACTACAATCTTCAAGCAAAAATGAGGATTAGACAAACAAGCAAAAGCTAACAAAGCTTAACTTCACTTGTTAAAAAAAATGAAATGGAAGCATCATAAACCATAAATGCAATACATCTGAATCCAACTATCATGAACAAAATACTTAATTTGACATCATAAGTAGACACACCTTAAGCTCTTCAAACTTGCACAATGAATGCAAAACAAAGTCTATGTAACATTAACTTCATTTGAGCAAGATTTCAATAATGGCTAACATATAATCAACAAAAATAAAATTTAACATCTGCTTGTGAACTTTGACATTCTCATAATAAGTTGCATAATAATTTAGTGTGAACAAGATTTAGTATTTGGCTTCCTAAGGTTGGATCTTGTGATAAACCAGTTGGGCAAATAAACCTTTAATTTTGATTCACTTCATTTTCTAATCAATCTTTCATCACCTAATCACAATTTTAGATTTAATTTTATCACGTATACTAGTTTTAGAACCTTATTAATTCTTTAAACAAATCGAAGAAAAAAAGATAGCTTACACTTTCAGTGAGAACATTTTCAGCAGCCACATCAACATTCATTGGGAGTTCAATAACAACAACCTTCATAATCTAGCATACAATTTAAATAAGACAAATAAGAAAAAATAACTTTAAACTTTCATATATTAAACTCAACACTGTCACAAATGCAAATATACAATACATATACAATTATAAGCAATCATAAATGGAATCCAAAATTCCTCGATCAAAAAATGGATATTACTAATCAACATCCATCAACAACAGAACTAAAACCAAGAAAGATCACATAAATAAAGGGCTGATGACATTGGGGTATACAATTGCAGCAATTCTCAAAAGAAGCAACCATGTCTTTCACGATGATAAAGCATCGACAAAAACTGATTGGCTAGTACAACTTAATCGCCTATATGTCAGGTATAACAAAACATTATTTGCATGTCTCCCTTCTTACTTTTTTCTATGCTTGAAAAGTAGATTTAACCTATATTGCTATTGTTAGTTGACCGTCAATTGTACCCAAAGATGTCTATTCTTTATCTGTTGATTTAATTTGTTCAGTACAATAAATTTTCTAATACCAGTTATGTTATGTTGTTCTATTAAAATTAAATTAAACAAACTGTTTACTGTGGGCTTAGTTCTTGTTTTTAATTATTAATATATTTTTTACGTACACATATTTTTTTGTTGTTGTTGTTATTGGTCCTCGTTTGATAGTTTATAAAATTGCCCAGGGCTTGGGGGCTAGTCTTAAAGATTATATAATTTATATTAACACTATGACGCTAACTTGGCCTATATCCTGCCTGTCTGCCGATGTAATAAAGTCCAATTTTGATCACAACCCAACCCACTTGGAGGAATGTATAAATCTAATTTTGGAACATAATATATAAAAAGGTTCATAGGAAGTATATAACATATTGGCCCTGAATTTGAAAACTCAAGGTTAGGTATATCCCTATCTGTAAATTGGCTTAACATTAAGCCTTTTCAAAACCACACTAAAAAAAAATATCTATTGTGACACTCATCTTTTAATATTTTTACTATAATTACGTTTAGCTACACTTTAAGTGTCACTAATTATCACTGAAAAGAATATGGCATATACCTACTGGAGGTAGATAGAGGATTTAAGAAAATAAATTTACTTCACCCTTGTTTCTTTTTCATTTAACTTCTCATCATTGTTTCTTTTTCATTTAATTTCTCATTTCTCCCAAATCAAAATCTGTGTGCTTTTTAGTTTTACCCAAATTAAAATCTCTTCTACTTCTACCATTGTTTCACTCCTATCATAGAATCCCAAGCTAATCCCAATCAAACCCTAATCGAGCAATAGAACCCTAGCTATGTGGATTAGAAAATTCCAGTGAGCTTGCATGCGGTAGTGTGAACAGTGGAGCTCACGAAGCAGCACTTGATTCGTGGATAGTGCAATCACCGGAAGCAGAAGCGAACACATCGGCGTGACGAGGGTTCCAAACGGAGGAATAGACACAGTAAGCGTGTTCTTTGAAAGTGCGAACGGAAGTGGGACGATCAAGAGTTCATAATTTGACGGTGTTGAGCGGCGACGGGGTTGAGCGGCGGCGACGGCTATTTGGTTTTCGTATAATGGACTGAACTTGATGGAGTAACAGTTGAATGGGGTTTTGAAAACCGGCATCATTTTGAGAATCGGAGTTTGGTTAGGTTAAAGAGTGAGTGTTAGGTGTTTGATGTTATGCGCCTGAGGTTGGTTCTCTTTGATTCTTCATATGTTTGTCATAAGGTGTTTAAGGATTGATATATAATTGCAGCTATGCAATGCAAGATTGAAGATTACCAGTTAGTTCAGATCTTTAGTCATAGAATAATATGTATTGGTTTCTCAAGTATGCTACCCCTTTTATCTTTTTTATAATAACTTTGCTTATTTGAGATATATTTTTTGATGAATGATTTCTATTTGAGATATATTGAGGATTCACTATGATTGTTTATTCACTTGTTTATTGCAGCAAGCTGAATCCTTGAAAAATAACATTGATCTCAGAGTCATTTTTACGTTTTGACTGGTATTGATATGTTGAGTTTGATGAATATGTTTAGCCACAAGATGCATACGGGCTAGAGGAGCTTGCAACAGAGGAGATATGCAAACACTATAATAAAGATTTTGGAATTGAGTGTCGTATTGGGAGGTTCCATAACATATATGGTCCTTTTGGGACATGGAAAGGTATGCTCTTAACTGAATTGCAAATTTTGGTTGTTTCGTCTTTTCCAAATGAGTAAATTAGTAGACGTTTTAAATTAGGCTCGCTTCGGGCAGCAGACGGTAAAGAGGGAAAATGGTTAATTTGCGGCAGTAGCAGGAGTAAACGTTTCAGGCAAAGAGTTGTTGGTTTTACATTGCAGCTTATTAGAGGTCTGTGGTCATTGTTAGTAGTTGTTTGCAGGTTGTTTATGCATAATATAACATAATCCTTCATGTTCAATGTATTTATTTCATTTCATCTCACCTTTTTTAAGGCACTTATCGGTGCTTGAGGTGGTTACTGCACTATTTTTTATCATTTGTTTTTTAGTCTCAATCTTTGATTAATAAGCATACAATTGTTTTCTTCCTTGTGACTTGTGAAGTTCAATGTAATTGCTATTCATGTTATTTCTGAATGTTTAATTATACCTTGTATTTTGTGATGGTCTTGCAAAATGGATCAAGTGCAGCTAGAGCCTTCATACATTTATGCTTTCTATCCGTGAGTAGCACTCTTGAGATACATGACTTGAATTTACTTACATTCATATGATGGAATGAGAGTTTACTGTTTACCTTCATATGTTATCTGGTGAGATAGATTGCAGAACTTCAATTCAGAGGATAATGTATTTGGGCGGCTGCAATGGAAAATTTGGGAAAATCAGGTTATACTTATAGACACATTCATGTACATAAATTTAGGAAAATCAGTTTCATTTTGAAAGAATATGCAGAAAGTTTATCTCTTGATATTGCTTGCTCTATATTGAACTTTTAATGACTAGTGTTTTATTTTTACTTCTTTCCAGTGCTTCTTTCCTCATAATTTTATTAATAGTGTTAGAACTCCACTCTTTCTTCTTAATGCTGCTTATGATTCATGGCAGTTAAATTGTCTAACTTTATCATAAATCATATAATATGATATATAGTAGTATTGATCATTAAATTATTTGTACTAAAACAATCACATTTCCAATTGTAATCAGATCCAATCTAGTTTAGCTCCTCCATCAGCAGATCCCCATGGATATTATTATAGGGAAAAGATAAATAATTTCATCAAAAGTAACAATTTATTGATTTTCTTTGTATGTGTTAATAACCTTAAAACGACAACTAAAATGAAACGAAGGAAGTATAAACTAGGATCTGCAGCTGAGTTCAGAACTTGTTCAACAATTCAAATATTCTAAATACTCAATACAGGAATCTCTGCTATGGCAGTATCAATGCTAGGTAGGTAAATTGCTCTATTTCTTGCTGTGATATTGGTGTTAAGTTTAACTTAATGATCTGCAATGTGCTCACAATTCGCAAGTGGAAGGAAGGTCATGACATTTATCTGGAATTGTTATTATTATTTTTTTGATAGGAAAATGTTATTGTTAGTACATGATGCTCAATTTGTTGTCTTGGTTCAAGGCCTACAACAAACTCCAGGTAACAAAACATTGTTATACCTTAGAATGTTAATTTTTGTACAGATGATATTTATAATGTTTGATGCTTTTTCATTTTTATAATCAATGTGCATTGGTTTAGTATTTTTATTGCAGTGATATAAGAGTCGAAGAACTGATTGACAAAAAAACTAGTTCTTATGTAGTGGATATGGTTTTCTTCAAAATCAAGATTCTTCACTGATTAGGTTTTAGACTTTTAGTTGAACTAGTTTTAGACTTTTAGTTGAACTAGTTTTAGAAAGGAATAAAAGAGTCATGTGGCTTCACTTGAGTGGCAAAGAATACAAAATTGATCTAGTAGTATTCCACTTTTCATGGGACATAAGTAATATTGCCATCATAAGAATTTAATTTTGGTGGTAGATTCTATGTTTGTGCTAGTGCATAGGTAACTGTTTCCATTGATTGAGTGATTTTAAACATGGGTGCTATTTTCATCCACACATTTCTAAAAAACCTCATTCACTATGCAACTCTTGCAAACCCTAGCATGTGCCTCTGGTCTTTTCCCTTTTCCCTCTTCAATTTAGGTATTCATCCATGTCTCTTGTATCCTGTGTTCGATTTGCTTGCTCCATCTTGTGATTTTTGCTTGTTCCTGATTTTTGGTGTGATTCATTCATCTGATTTACTGATTATGTTACCTTTAAGAACCTAATTATTGACTGCAATTAATGTGATATTTATTTCAATTTTGTACTAGTGTGTTTTTTGTATATGACTCATTAATTTAACTGGTTGAAACATTGCTTCACAATTGCAGATAAATTTCTAGGATGTTTAATAGATTTGTCTTGTTAGCAACACACATTTGCAGCTTAATAATCAATGCATACATCTTGCATGAAGATCAAATTACCTCTAGTTATAGCCTTCTAAAATTCTGTTTGAAGTTAATTTTGGTTATAGGCAAATGTTAGTGGTTAGTTTGTTAAGGGGAGAAGGAATTTGTTACCGCCTAGAATCAAACTCTGAACCTCCATCTTAATACTCTTTGTGTCCCAACCCTTACCACTGGATTATACCTTGTTTAAAATTAGATTAATAAGTAAGCGGTCATTATCATAGTTACATGCATAACCTCCACAAGGTTGTACAACTTCAATGTTTCCCCCCATCCATACTTGGGGATCTAAACTATTTAGTATCATATATTTATAAACAATATTTCTAATCTCAAGTGCTCTTCTCAGTACTAAAAACAAACTCCTGTTGCTGTTAAAGAAGGCTAAAGATGAGGTGAGCATCATGCTTGCCAAAGGTTTTGTTTTAGGAAAGGATGCAATTAATAGAGCAAAATCCTTTGATGAACCTCATCACTTGATTTCAAAATCCTTATTGGTTTTGCTTATTTAATTATTTTTGAATCTCTCAATCTTTGATGTTAAGTTTTATGAGTGATAGTTGTGTTAAAATATTTAGTAAATAAATGATATTTCCATTCATTAATTTTTCAGTTTGATGCTTAAAAATTAATAAATCAAATTTATTTTATTTCAGAAATATCTTAAAGTTGCAAAGTTCAAAGACACAAGCGGATTAGAAATTTACCTGAAATGAAGATCCTTTTTAAGGATACTGTGACCTCTGGCCATAGTAAATGGGCCCCATTTGGAGACCCCATAAAAAGGAACCGAAGCAACTTGCGAAGAGCATAATGTTGAGGAGTTAATTGGGCAAGGTGAAGAGGTACAAAGTTCTTCCGAAAGAAAGGTCTCAGAGTCTACATATGCCCTATAATCTGCAACAATTTTAAATCAGTTGTGTTATTTTGAACATCAAAATACAAACTGCGTATGTATTTATCCCTATTTCTCACTTCCTGTTTATCTTCTACAATATATATACACATTTCAAAGTACACATAAAAATCAAACAACACTTATATTTGACATCAAATTTTATGTAAACATGTAAGAAAAACTAGGACTTCTATTGAAATTGTTTTATGTGTTTTTGTTATGCAGATGGAATTTGTCATGTATATGTTGACAAGTCTGCTAATATTGATATGGCAAAGCAGATAATTAGGGATGCAAAGACTGATTATCCTGTTGCCTGCAATGCAATGGTAATTCACATTCACATCATTTGCAATGCTTTGTTCCCTGTAAAAAATGTTCATCGACATTCTCCTAGCCTGTTGGATTTTGCTTGCTTGTTATTTTGATGTTGTGAATAGAATTTATAGACTGTGCTCATTGAAATAATGTGTCATGATATTCTTAGGAAACTCTTCTTGTACACAAGAGTTTGTCATCTAATGGTAGACTTAATGAGCTTATCCTTGAACTCCAACGTGAAGGTTTGACGTTATTTCACAATGGATTTATATGAACATTGGTTTAAATGGAATCTTCTTGTTTGTTTTTTCGTAACATAACGGATTTAGTTTTGTGTTTAAATGTAGTAATCTTTTGTGATGATTGAATATGCATGGTGTAACTGTGCAAGAAAGTGCATCATAATTTTCTCAAAATTGGGAAAACATGTATAAATAGATCTAAATGACTTGCAGGTGTTCAAATGTATGGTGGACCAAAAGCCACTGCCATGCTAAACATTGTTGAAACGAGTTCTTTTCATCATAAGTATAGCTCACTTACTTGCACAATTGAAATTGTTGAAGATGTCTTCGCTGCCATTGACCACATAAATAAACATGGAAGGCATGTTCGAGTCCTCGAAATTATTTTAATTTTTGTTATCATTATCACTAATTTTATTAAAGGTATTTGCTGCTTTATTTGATGTTTCTGCAGCAGCCACTGAATGCATTGTCACAGACGATTCTGAAGTGGCTGAGACTTTCATATCTCAAGTTGACAGGTATCCTTTGCTTTCAATAGATAGTGACATAGCCTTATGAGATGGAAGGGTAATTCAGATGCTATTCCCAAAGTTTGATACATTATTTTTAATTTTGGGACATAATGTTTTCCTCAATCATGCAAATATTAATAGTTTTTAGTTTGCTTTATTCTCATCTGTATAATCTAAAACTTTGACTAATCCCATCAATTTATAGAAGTTGAAAAGAATGCTGAACTACTTTGTTTCTATTTCTGATTATTTTATTCATCTAACTGTTAGACATTTTCCACATTAGGATTAGTTTTCATTTTTTAGAACTCAGCAAACATGAGGATTAAATAACTATTATTACTTGATGTTGTTGGTTGTTTAAAATATCAATTTTTGCCTTAAGGGTAAACAGTGCTGCTGCATTCCACAATGCAAACGCTTTGGCTTGGGGCAAAGGTTGATTTTATGAGACTGAAAAATAAATTGTATGTTTCAATGACATTAGTTAATAAAAATAAATTAAAAATTTAAATTTAATTTACTGGTAATAATAGTTTAGAATTACAATTAGTAGGGAGATAAAATAAATTTAATTAAATAAATAATAATAAGTTTTAATGACCAACAATACCGTAGGAATAGATTAATATTTTATTTATATTTATTTAGGTTTTAGTGACAGATAATACTGTAGGAATAGACTAATTTTTTATTTATATTTATCTAGTTTTTAGTGACAGGCATTATTGTAGGTAGAAATCAAAAACATGTAGTGACAATCTTCAGAACATGTAGTGACAGTTCTCAAAGTGTAGCAGAACACCCCCTTAAACTTGACACTAGATTTGAGTGTCACTCAAAGTATTATTGACTTTTACCTACAGTTTTTAACTTTTAGTGAAACATTTTGTGTCACTATAGGTCAATTTTTTTGTAGTGTGGCCATGAACTTATTTTAAACCAAAACACTTAAAATTCTAGGCTGGGTGTGGTTGGTCGATGGAACTCAGGCCAAATGCTACATATTCCATGTGTGTATTTGATTATATTGTTGTAACTTGTAAGCAAATAGATATTTGTTCATGTTGTTTTGAAGGTGCAAGGGAAAGATATGAATTATGTTAAATGTGTAGCAGAGAAACTGGGTTTGGATGGTTCTGATGCTCCTCGCACTTACATTGAACAAATTCAGCTAGAAAAGCTTGTGAATGATGTGATGGTATCAATTACTCATGCTACCTTCTGCTTATGCTTTGCGTATTCGTACACGGAACCACTGATAATCTAGTCAAACTTCAAGCACTGATAGATAATCTGAAGACAAAACTGAACATAGATGATGATTCAGTTTCAATCCCCAAAGAAGCATTTTCCAGAGCTTCTCCAGATAGGAGAATGAAGTATCTTAATTGGTACTTACTAATATTATTCACATATTTGACTCTCCTTAAAAAGAATGTTGACGTGTTTTCTACTTGCCTTTCATGTTTGGGATTAAAATTTCTGAATATGATTGAAATGAAAATATGTTGAAGAGAAAGCCATGTGATGTTTTTCTCATGTTGGTCTTCTGCAGAGGTATTTGACAGTCACATTCAAATCAAAGGAACAAGATTCTACCTAAGTTGACTAAACTTGCTATAAATAACAGATGATTTGAGGGGAGAGCTCTAGAACCACCTGCTCCGATTGCCAACCAAATAAGATATATTTGCTATAAGAAATCATTTTGTCCACTTATTTATTAATGTATTATTACGTGTTGTTCTTATTTTATGGAACCTAGAAAAGCTATTTGTTGAGTCTGTTGTAGATAGAAACGTTGAAAGAATAATGAGATGCAATTGCACTGCATAATGGCAATAAACTTAGAGAATGGGAGAAAGTTTAGATCAAACTTTCATGGAAATTATATTTATGCATTATTTCGGCTTAGAGATGGTGCTAAAAGAGTTTCAGCCTGCCAACAAAACCTGGCTTTACAGGTTGAGATATGAAAAGGCTCTAGCCATACTTCTCTCTGTTACTGGATTAGGCAATGGTTCATCTATTGGATCATTGCTACTTAATTCCAGTTCATCCTCTCAAATTGTTAGAGAGTCTCCCCCTGATGGAAGATGTATGTCATTTATCCTCTCATTTCAAATTCACATGATCATGATAGTAAGAGTTGTATTGCATTAAAGTACATATATGCATACTGTATATTCCTATATACATGTGAGGTAAACATTATATTTGTAGCACCAAATGAGAATCGTTAAAGAATATGATCCATAAACAGATCATTAGGTACACTGAGAGTATGTGACCAACGATGAGGAAAATTTACATGCAGGGAATTACTCTGATCATATCGATGACACATTGTTCCTTCCTTCTCCCCCAGTAGGTATTACTTGTTGCCCGAGGACAACGCCAAATCATGCATCAACTAGACACTCTAAGCAATCTTATGCAAGAATACTTCAGAGAAATGTCACGGCTGGGAAAAACAGACCAAACAAGCAGAACGCGTGAAGTTGAATCTTTTGTCGTCCCCCTTGTCCTGACTTTGGCCATTGGTGCTGTTAGTGTGTTCTTGTTCAACGGTTTGACATCTAAAAAATAATGTGTGTTTTTAGTTTCTTGTCATCACCATTTATGTGAGAAGCCACATCAGTATAGCTAAAAGGTTTCTGTAATCAATTACCATTGTGCTTAACAAAAAGTAGTAGTTGACCACCTTAGGGTATTTTGGTATATATTGGCATTCACCCAAAATGAGTGGTAATAAGTTTCACCGAGCTTATACCTTTACTCAACATATAAGCTTCTTTATACTTGTGACCAGTAAATAATCCGTACACGTGATGGAATATTAACATATATTTTTTTATTCTCGGGAGTTCTTATGTTGACAATTGACATTTCAATTTATGATTGTAGTTGAGTGTAGTATTTGACCTCTTTCGTATTAAGTGTCAGTCACATTACCAAAAAAAAATCTTAAAATATGTGTTTCTTTATAATTATAATGTGATATTAATTACTTTATTTCAACTTTATCTCATATTAATACTATCAGAGTTACTCTTAAATTCTTTATATTCTATCACAAATTTATGATAATAATTATGTAACAACTTCGTAAAATAAAAATATAAGTGCATTCAACAACCCCAAATTTGATCCATGTTAGTCTGAGGTACAAAAATTATAGATGCTTCATGGTGAAGATGAGTGGTTAGGAGAAAAAAATGATGAAAATGAAAGTTAAAGTGGAGGATAACGGTGGAGTATTGGAGAGGGAGAGAGTGAGTAACGATGGGAATCAAGAAGATTCAGGTTAATATTTTTTTAAATTCATTTTATTAATTTAGACTTGCCCCAATCACAACTATCCAAGTGTAAAAAAATTCACGTTAGCGAATTAATTTAATTAAAAAATTTATAATAATTATAACAGAAAATAGTTATAATAGTATTTATTTTATTTGAATAGTTTGATTGTTTAACTTAACATAACGCCCAACATAATAATATTGCATTTTTGAGTTAGAACTTAACGACAAATTTAAAAAACTTTTAAATGACATATGCACAACATTCGTTAAAACCCTAATTAGACTAGAACAAGCCTAGGAAGGTAGAAAATGACATAAATGTTAATCCAATAACACAAACACACCTATTGGATGCACAAGAATATTGGTTAAAAACCCTAATTGGACAACAATAAAAATATGAAGGACGAAAATGACCTAAATGTTAATCCAATGACACAAATGAACTTATTGGATGCACAAGATTGACTAAAACCCCTAATTGGGCACGAATTAGTCGAGGGATGACGGAAATGACCTAAATGTTAATTCAATGACAAAAACACACCTATTCGATGCACAAGATTGGTTAAAAACCTTAATTGGATTAGAATAAGCCAGGGAATGACAAAAATAAGCTCAATGTTAATCCTATGACACAAATGAACTTATTGGATGAACAAGATAGGTTAAAAATCCTAATTGGACTACAATAACCTAGGGATGACGAAAATGACTTAAATGTTAATCTAGTGACACAAACACACCTATGGGATGCACAAGATTGGTTAAAAACCCTAATTGGACAAGAATAAGCATATGAAGGATGAAAATGACCTAAATGTTAATCCAATGGCACAAACACACCTATTGGATGCACAAGATTGGTTAAAAATCCTAATTTGACTAGAATAAGCCTAGGGAGGACGAAAATGACCTAAATGTTCATCCAATGACACAAATGAACTTATTGGATGCACAAGATTGGTTAAAAATCCTAATTGGACTAGAATAAGCCTAAGAAGGATGAAAATGACCTAAATGATAATCCAATAAAACAAACACACCTATTAAATGCACAAGATTGGTTAAAAACCCTAATTGGACAAGAATAAGCGTAGGGAGGATGAAAAATGACCTATATGTTAATCCAATGACACAAACACACCTATTGGATGCACAAGATTGGTTAAAAACCCTAATTTGACTAGAATAAGCCTAGGGAGGACGAAAATGACCTAAATGTTAATCCAATGACACAAATGAACTTATTGGATACACAAGATAGGTTAAAAACTCTAACTAGACAAGAATAAGCCTATGGAGGACGAAAATTACCTAAATGTTAATCTAACGACATAAATGAACTTATTGGATGCACAAGATTGGTTAGAAATCCTAATTGGATTAGAATAAGCCTAAGAAGGATGAAAATGACCTAAATGTTAATCCAATAACACAAACACACATATTGGATGCACAGGATTGGTAAAAACCCTAATTGGACAAGAATAAGCGTAAGGAGGATAAAAAATGACCTAAATGTTAATCCAATGATAATAATGAACTTATTGGATGCACAAGATTGGTTAAAAACCCTAATTGGACAAGAATAAGCCTAGGGGAGACGAAAATTACCTAAATGTTAATCCAATGACACAAATGAACTTATTGGATACACAAGATTGGTTAAAAACCCTAATTGGACAAGAATAAGGCTAGGGAGGACGAAAATGAACTAAATGTTAATCCAATAACACAAACACATCTATTGGATGCCTAAGATTGGTTAAAAACCCTAATTGGAAAAGAATAAGCCTAGAGAGGACAAAAATTACCTAAATGTTAATCCATTGACACAAATGAACTTATTGGGTGCACCAGATTGGTTAAAAATCTTAATTGGACTAGAATAAGCCTAGGGAGGACGAAAATGACTTAAATGTTAATCCAAATGAAACAAACACACATATTGGATGCACAAGATTGGTTAAAAACCCTAATTTGACGAGAATAAGCCTATGGAGGACGAAAATGACCTAAATTTTAATCCAATGACACAAATAAACTTATGGGATACACAATATTGGTTAAAAACCCTAAATGGACTAGAATAAGCCTAGGGATGATGAAAATGATCTCAATGTTAATCCAATGACACAAACACACCTATTGGATGCACCAGATTGGCTAAAAACCCTAATTGGACAAGAATAAGACTAGGGAGGATGAAAATGATTTAAATGTTAATCCAATGGCACAAAAGAACTTATTTGGATGCACAAGTTTTGTTAAAACCCCTAATTGGACAAGAATAAGCCTAGGGAGGACGAAAATGACCTAAATGTTAATCCGATAACACAAATGAACTTATTGGATGCACAAGATTGGTTAAATATCGTAATTGGACAAGAATAAGCCTAGGAAGGATGAAAGTGACATAAATGTTAATCCAATAACACAAACACACCTATTGGATGCATAAGATTGGTTAAAAACACAAATAGAAAAGAATAAGTGTAAGGAGGACGAAAATGACCTAAATCATAATCAAATTACACAAACAAACCTATTGGATGCCCAAGATTTGTTAAATACTGTAATTGGACAAGAATATGCATTGGGAGGACGAAAATGACCTAAATGTTAATCCAATGACACAAATGATCTTATTGAATGAAAAAGATTGGTTAAAAACCCTAATTGGACAAGAATAAGCGTAGGGAGGACGAAAAATGACCTATATATTAATCCAATGACAAAAACACACCTATTGGATGCACAAGATTGGTTAAAAACCCTAATTTGACTAGAATAAGCATAGGGAGGACGAAAATGACCTAAATGTTAATCCAATGACACAAATGAACTTATTGGATGCACAAGATTGGTTAAAAACTCTAACTGGACAAGAATAAGCCTAGGGAGGATGAAAATGACCTAAATGTTAATCTAACGACACAAATGAACTTATTGGATGCACAAGATTGGTTAAAAATTCTAATTGGATTAGAATAAGCCTAAGAAGGATGAAAATGACCTAAATGTTAATCCAATAACACAAACACACATATTGGATGCACAAGATTGGTTAAAACCCTAATTGGAAAAGAATAAGCGCAAGGAGGATGAAAAATGACCTAAATGTTAATCCAATGATACAAATGAACTTATTGGATGCACAAGATTGGTTAAAAACCCTAATTGGACTAGAATAAACCTAGGGAAGACGAAAACTGCCTAAATGTTAATCCAATGACACAAATGAACTTATTGGATACACAAGATAGGTTAAAAACCCTAATTGGACAAGAATAAGGCTAGGGAGGACGAAAATGAACGAAATGTTAATCCAATAACACAAACACACCTATTGGATGCCTAAGATTGGTTAAAAACCCTAATTGGAAAAGAATAAGCCTAGGGAGGACAAAAATGACCTAAATGTTAATCCAATGACACAAATGAATTTATTGGGTGCACCAGATTGGTTAAAAATCTTAATTAGACAAGAATAAGCTTAGGGAGGACGAAAAAACACCTAAATGTTAATCCAATGACACACACACACAAACACCTATTGGATGCAAAAGATTGGTTAAAAACCCTTAGTGCATAAGAATAAGCTTAGGGAGGACTAAATTAAGCCAAATGTTAATCGAATGACAGAAATGAACTTATTAGATGCACAAGATTGGTCAAAAATCCTAATTGGACAAGAATAAGCCTATGGAGGACGAAAATGACCTAAATGTTAATCAAATAACAACAACAGGCGTATTAGATGCTTAAGATTGGTTAAAAACCATAATTGGACAAAAGTAAGCCTAGGGAGGATAAAAATGACATAAATGTTAGTCCAATGACAAAAATGAACTTAATGGATGCACCAGATTGGTTAAAAAACCTAATTGGATTAGAATAAGCCTAGGGAGGACTAAAATGACTTAAATGTTAATCCAATGAAAAAAACACACCTATTGGATGTACAACATTGGTTAAAACCCCTAATTGGACAAAAATAAACCTAAGGAGGACGAAAATGTCCTAAATTTCATTCCAATGACACAAATAAACTTATTGGATACACAAGATTGGTTTAAAATTCTAATTGGACTAGAATAAGCATAGGGATGACGAAAACGACCTAAATGTTAATCCAATGACAGAAATGAACTTATTGGATGCACAAGATTGGTTAAAAATCCTAATTGGACAAGAATAAGTAGTTGGAGGACGAAAATGACATAAATGTAAATCCAATGACACAAACACCCCTATTGGATGCACAAGATTGCTTAAAAACCCTATTTGGACTAGAATAAGCCAAAGAAGGATGAAAATGACCTAAATTTTAATCTAATAACACAAACACACCTTATGAGATGCACAAGTTTGGTCAAAACCCTAATTTGAGTAGAATAATCCTAGAGAGGATGAAAATGACCTAAATGTTAATCCAATGACACAAACACACCTATTGGATGCAGAAGATTGGTTAAAAACCCTAATAGGAAAAGAATAAGCGTAAGGAGGACGAAAATGACCTAAATCATAATACAATTACACAAACAAACCTATTGGATCCACAAGATTGGTTAAAAACTCTAATTGGACAAGAATATGACTAGGGAGGACGAATACGATCTAAATGTTAATCTAATGACACAAATAAAATTATTGGATGCACATGATTGGTTACAAACCTTAAATGGACTAGAATAAGCTTAGAGAAGCACAAAATGACCTAAATGTTAATCCAATGACACAAACACAACTAATGGATGGAAAAGATTGGTTAAAGACCCTAATTGGACTAGAATAAGCCAAGGGAGGACGAAAATGGACTAAATGTTAATCCAATGACACAAATTAAATTATTGGATGTACAAGATTGGTTAAAAATCCTAATTGGACTAGAATAAGCCCAAGGAAGACGAAAATAACCTAAATATTATTACAATGACACAACTAAACTTATTGGATGTACAAGATTGGATAAAAACCATAATTGGACAAGAATAAGCCTAGGAAGGAAAAAAATGACGAAAATGTTAATCTATTGACACAAACACACCTATTGAAAGCAAAAGATTGGTTTTAAATCCTAATTGGAAAAGAAAAGCCTTGGGAGGTCAAAAATGAGCTAAATGTTAATCCAATGACACCAATGAATATATCGGATGTACAAGTTTGGTTAAAAATCCTAATTGGACAAGAATAAGCCTAGAGAGGACGGAAATGACCTAAATGTTAATCTAACGATACAAATGAACTTATTGGATGCACAAGATTGGTTAAAAACCTTAATTGGACAAGAATAAACCTTCGAAGGACGAAAATTACCTAAATGCTAATCCAATGACAAAAACACACCTATTGGATGCACAAGATTGGTTGAAAACCCTAATTGGACTAGAATAAGCCTAGGGAGGTAGAGAATGACCTAAATGTTAATCCAATGACACAAACACACCTATTGGATGCACTAAGATTGGTTAAAAACCCTAATTGAACAATAATAAGCCTAGGGAGGAGAAAATGACCTAAATCTTAATCTAATGACACATATAAACTTATTGGATGCACAAGAGGTGTTAAAAATCCTAATTGGACAAGAATAAGCCTCGAGAGGATGAAAATAACTTTTATGTTAATCCCATGACACAAACACACCTATTAGACGCACAAAATTGATTAAAAACCCTAATTGGACTAGAATAAGCCTAGGGAGGACGAAAATGACCTAAATGTTAATCCAATGACACAAATAAACTTATTGCATGCACGACATTGGTTCAAAACCACAATTGGACTCTAATAAGCCTTGGGAGGACGAAAATGACGTAAATGTTAATACAATGACACAAACACACCTAATGGATGTACAAGATTGGTTAAAAACCCTAATTGGAAAAGCATAAGCGTAGGCAGGACGAAAATGACTTAAATCTTAATCCAATCACACAAACATACCTATTGGATGCATAAGATTGGTGAGAAACTCTAATTGGACTTGAATATGCCTAGGGAGGATGAAAATGACCTAAATGTTAATCCGATGACACAAATTATATTATCGGATGCACAAGATTGGTTTAAAACTCTAATTATAGTAGAGTAAGCCCAGGGAAGATGAAAATGACCTAAATGTTAATACAATTACACAATTGAAATTATATGATGTACAAGATTGGGTAAAAGCCCTTATTGGACAAGAATAAGCCGAGGGACGACGAAAATGATGACAATGTTAATCCATTGACACAAACACACCTATTGGATGCAAAAGAATGGTTAAAAACCCTAATTGGACAAGAATAAGCATAGGGAGGACACAAATGATATTAATGTTAATCCAATTACACAAATGAACCTATTGGATGCACAAGTTTGGTTAAAAACCCTAATTGGACAAGAATAACCCTAGAGAGGACGAAAATGACCTAAAGGTTAATCCAATGACACAGATGAACTTATTGGAAGCACAAGATTGATTAAAAACCCTAATTGGACAAGAATAAGCCTAGGGAGGACGAAAATGACCTACATGTTCATCCAATGACACAAATGAACTTACTGGAAGCACAAGATTGATTAAAACCCTAATTGGACAAGAATAACCCTAGAGAGGACGAAAATGACCTACATGTTCATCCAATGACACAAATGAACTTACTGGAAGCACAAGATTGATTAAAACCCTAATTGGACAAGAATAACCCTAGAGAGGACGAAAATGACCTACATGTTCATCCAATGACACAAATGAACTTACTGGAAGCACAAGATTGATTAAAACCCTAATTGGACAAGAATAACCCTAGAGAGGACGAAAATGACCTAAATGTTAATCCAATGACACAAATGAACTTCTTGGATGCGCAAGATTGGTTAAAAACCCTAATTGGATTAGAACAAGCCTAAGGAGGCTTAAAATGACCTAAATGTTAATCTAATGACACAAACACACCTATTGGATGCATAAGATTGGTTAAAAACCCTAATTGGACAAGAATAAGCCTAGGGAGGATGAAAATGACGTAAATGTTAATCCAATGACATAAACGCACCTATTTGATGCACAAGATTGGTTAAAAACCCTAATTGGACTAGATTAAGCCTATGGAGGACGAAAATGACCTAAATGTTAATCCAATGACACAGACACACCTATTGAATACACAAGATTGGTTGAAAGCCCTAATTGGAAAAGATAAAGCGTAGGGAGGACGAAAATGACTTAAATCTTAATCCAATTACATGAACAAACCTATTGGATGCAGTAGATTGGTGAGAAACTCTAATTGGAAAAGAATATGCCTAGGGAGGACAAAAATGACCTAAATGTTAATCCAGTGACACAAATTAAATTATTGGATGCAAAAGATTGGTTAAAAACTCTAATTGTACTAGAATAAGCCTAGGGAAGACGTAAATGACCTAAATGTTAAGTGTAAATCAAAATACCAAAAAAAAAAACATTTTAAAATATCTGTTTCTTTATAATTATATTGTGATATTAATTACTTTATTTCAACTTTATCTCATATTAACACTATCAGAGTTACTCTTAAATTCTCTATATTCTATCACAAATTTGTGATAATAATTATGTAACAACTTTGTAAAATAAAAATTCTAAGTGGAGTCAACAACACTAGATTTGATCCATGTGGATCTGAGCTACAGAAATTATAAATGCTTCATGGTGAAGATGAGTGGTTAGGAGAAAAAATGATGGAAATGGAAGTTAGAGTGGAGGATAACGGTGGAGTATTGGAGAGGGAAAGAGTGAGTAACGATGGGAATCAAGAATGTTAATATTTTTTACAATTTATTTTATTAATTTAGACTGGCCACAATTCCAACTATCCAAGTGTAAAAAAATTCAAGTTAGCGAAATAATTTAAGTAAAAAATTTATAATAATTATAACAGAAATTAGTTTTAATAGTATTTATTTTATTTGAATAGTTTATTGTTAAACTTAAAATAACACCTAACTTAATAATATTGCATTTCTGAGTTAGAACTTAACGACGAATTAAAAAAACTTTTAAATGGCATATCCACAACATTCGTTAAAAACTCTAATTGGAGTAGAATAAGCCTAAGAAGGATGAAAATGACCTATATATTAATCCAATAACACAAACACATCTATTGGATGCAGAAGATTGGTTAAAAACCTTAATTGGACAAGAATAAGAATATTGAGGACGAAAATGACCTAAATGTTAATCCAATGACACAAATGAACTTATTGGATGCACAAGATTGGTTAAAACCCCTAATTGGGCAATAATTAGCCTAGGGAGGACATAAATGACCTAAATGTTAATCCAATGACACAAACACACCTATTGGATGCACTAGATTGGTTAATAATCCAAATTGGATAAGAATAAGCATGGGTAGGACGAAAATGTTAATCCAATGACACAAATGAACTTATTGGATGAACAAGATTGGTTAAAAATCCTAATTGGACTACAATAACCTAGGGAGGATGAAAATGACTTAAATATTAATCCAATGACACAAACACATATATTGGATGCAGAAGATTGGTTAAAAAGCCTAATTGGAGAAGAATAAGCCTAGGGAGGATGAAAATGATTTAAATGTTAATCCAATGACACAAACACACCTATTGGATGCACAAGAATCGTTAAAAACCCTAATTTGACTAGAATAATCCTAGGAAAGACGAAAAAGACCAAAATGTAAATCCAATGACACAAATGAACATGTTGGATGCACAATATTGGTTAAAAACCCGTATTGGACAAGAATAAGCCCAGGGAGGACGAAAATGACCTAAATGTTAATCCAATGACACAAATGAACTTATTGGATGCACATGATGGGTTAAAAACCCTAATTGGACTAGAATAAGCCTAGGAAGGATGAAAATGATCTAAATGTTAATTCAGTAACGCAAACACACCTATTGGATTCACAAGATTGGTTAAAAATCCTAATTGGACAAGAATAAGCATAGGGAGGATGAAAAATGACCTAAATGTTAATCCAATGACACAAATTGTAACACCCCGTTTTTCAAAGCGAGGGTGTATTTTTTTTTTTCAAAAGAAATTAAAATAAAACAGAGAAATAAATAAGGAAAATACCTTTGGATACATATTTAAGTCGTAACACAACGACAAATAAGTCAACAAAATTTACAAGCAGCGGAAAAGTTTTGAAATACGAATCCAAAGTATTTACACTTCAAAAAGTGGTACATAGACCCCATCATAATAAAATGTCAAACAGATAATATTAGTATAGGTACAGTTTTCCAAATTAAAATAACTGCGACCCAAAAGAAAGACGTCTAGTCACTATACATCAACCTAATTTGATCATTCTACCAAAAAACTATACACGCTGAGTGATCTCCGCGCGCCCCGCGAGATCCTCCTACATAGCTCCAGTCAAGCATTCCCATCCGTAGGGTACGAACCAGTAGGATCGTGCTGGCTCTCATCTGAGGGCAAAGCCCAGATTTCCACAATAGTTGTAAAGGGTCACCAACCGAAATTAACAGTTAACACATAACATTTAAATTTTTAAATGCACAAAATAACCTTTCAACTAAGCATGCACCTTAAAAGGATTTCCCATATGCAAAATGTTCATATAATGCTTGCCAATTAAAAATGAAATCAAAATAAAGTTCTCAATCCATCGAGTAATACATAACTGACTAAAACATTGATAAATCAATTGAGCAATCGATTATCTAACTCAAAATAAGAATTTCTATTGAGCCAATCGATTGCCAAATCGATTTTGTCAGTTCTGCTGAGCTCCTGCATGGCCAAATCGATTTTGTCAGTTTTGCTGAGTTCCTGACTTAAGGCCAATCGATTTCCAAATCGATTTCTTAAATGGTTTTGAAAAACATATTGCGAAATCGATTGCCAAATCGATTTTGTCAAATTTGTGAAGTCTCTGCAACTCATCAAATCAATTGGGAAATCAATTTCCCTGCTTATTCTTCCAAAATTACATAAACTAACTCAATCACATTCATACACAATTCCAAACCTTAACACTTTGCAATTTTCACACAATCACTACGACAAATTGTGTTTCGAAATAGTTTTACAATCCATCACTCTTACACACAATATCAATACACAACACTTAGCAATTTCAACACAATTTCCACGACAACTCAAATTCAAAATACTCAATCATAAACTTGAATTAAACATGACTCGCGTGCCAAGCACCCTAATACAATGCGCATATGCCAAAATGCATGGACTCGGAATTCCAAACCAAAACCCTATACTCTTTTAACTTAAACGATTTTCACAACAAACATTAAGCAAACAGAAATATTAAGAGATTCCCCATTCTTAATATTCTTTTAACTTAAACGATTTTCACAACAAACATTAAGCAAACAGAAATATTAAGAGATTCCCCATTCTTAATATTCTTTTAACTTAAACGATTTTCACAACAAACATTAAGCAAACAGAAATATTAAGAGATTCCCCATTCTTAATACTCGTTTAACTTAAACGATTTTCTCAAACACGCATTAAGTAAACCGAGATATTAAAAGATTCCCCATTTTTAATACTCGTTTAACTCTAATGGTTTTCACGCCAACATTAAGTAAACGTAGACATTAAGAGATTCCCCATTCTTAATACTTGTTTAACTTAAACGATTTTCTCAAACACGCATTAAGTAAACCGAGATATTAAAAGATTCCCCATTTTTAATACTCGTTTAACTCTAATGGTTTTCACGCCAACATTAAGTAAACGTAGACATTAAGAGATTCCCCATTCTTAATACTCTTTTAACTTAAATGATTTTCCAAAACAACATTAAGTAAACCGAGATATTAAAAGATTCCCCATTTTTAATACTCATTTGACTTAAACGATTTTCACAACAAACATTAAGCAAACAGAAATATTAAGAGATTCCCCATTCTTAATACTCATTTAACTTAAACGATTTTCCAAAACAACATTAAGTAAACCGAGATATTAAAAGATTCCCCATTTTTAATACTCGTTTAACTCTAATGGTTTTCACGCCAACATTAAGTAAACGTAGACATTAAGAGATTCCTCATTCTTAATACTCGTTTAACTCTAATGGTTTTCAAATTCCACACAAAACAACTCAAACCTATTATCAGATCCAATCCACAACTCATACCAAAACACATCAATTCATTTCTCCACAGAATCCAACCATACACACAACAAATTTCATCAGTATTAATTAAGAACACGTCAAATACGACGAACACAAATCAACACAATCCACCACTCAACCACAACGAGTTTCATTTACTCAAAATCATACATAAATGAGTTTAAATTCATTTTCCACGAAACATTCATCAATATAACCGAAACCTAACTCTAAGATTTTACCCATAAAGCCTTAGATTCATTTTCCCCCAAATCAATACTCAAACCCTAACAAAATTCTTTTCCACACAACCACATATAAGTCACTAAATGCAAACTAAAAGTTTGGAAGGATCCCTTACCTTCACGTTAGCTTTCACGTTCGATTACGGTACCGCGAGTAAATCCGGTAAAATCTCCGCTCACAACGTCGCCTCCAAAGTTGGTTCCCTAGCACCGTAGCATGGTAGTGAGAAAATTTCCCTTCTATCTCTTCGCGAAACGAAGCTTAGATCTAGATGAAACGGGGAGGTTTGTGAAATCCCTAACACCGTTTTTCTTCGTTTTCAAATCAAAGAGGAAGAGTGATGCTAAGAAATTCTTGCTTTCTTACCCACTAATCCTTGGGTTTCTAATCTTGAAGAAAGGAAGCAAAGAAAATGAAAAATGAAGGAAGGAGGGAGAAGCTTCGCGTGACAGAGGAAGGAGAAGGAATTTTGCTTTTTCTTTCCTTTCTCTTTCTTTACTTTTTCCTTCTTTCCTTTTTATATCCTTTTCTTTTCTTTTCCTTTTCTTTCCAAACAAATAGGGGTATATATATATATATATATATTAATTACTTCTAACAAATATCTCAAAATAACTAGATATTTGTTAAATTACCATTTCACCCATAAGGCATAAAATTCTACGTAAAAGATTCGCCGCACTTAATTAAATTTATTTATCGACGAGTAATTTTAATCGGCATCAAAATATCTTTGTGATCATATAAACTCCGAAATATTAATAACTTTGGCTAAAAAGCCTCCGAGCCAAAATCCAAAATACACAAAAGTACATAAAGTATACTTTAAATTTATGGGTCTTACACAAATGAACTTTTTGGATGCACAAGATTGGTCAAAATCCCTAATTGGACTAGAATAAGCCTAGGGAAGATGAAAATGACCTACATGTCAATCCACTGAGACAAACGAACTTATTGGATGCACAAGATTGGTTAAAAACCCTAATTTGACTAGAATAAGCCTAGGGAGGATGAAAATGTCCTAAATGTTAATCAAATGACACAAATGAACAAATTGGATGCACAAGATTGTTTAAAAACCCTAATTGGACAAGAATAACGCTAGGGAGGACGAAAATGACCTAAATGTTCATCCAATGACACAAATGAACTTATTGGATGCACAAGATTGGTTAAAAACCCTAACTGGACTGGAATAAACCAAGGAAGGATGAAAATGACCAAAATGTTAATTCAATAACACAAACACACCTATTGGATTCACAAGATTGGTTAAAAATTCTAATTGGACAAGAATAAACATAGGGAGGACGAAAAATGACCTAAATGTTAATCCAATGACACAAATGAAGTTATTGGATGCACAAGATTGGTTAAAACCCTAATTTGACAAGAATAAGTCTAGGGAGATCGAAAATAACATAAGTATTAATCCAATAACACAAACACACCTAGTGGATGCCTAAGATTGGTTAAAAACCCTAATTGGACAAGAATAAGCCTATGGAGGACGAAAATGACCTAAATTTTAATCCAATGACACAAATAAACTTTTTGGATACACAAGATTGGTTAAAAACCCTAATTGGACTCGAATAAGCCTTGGGATGACGAAATTGACCTAAATGTTAATCCAATGAAACAAACACACCTATTGGATGCACAAGATTGGTTACAACTCCTAATTGGAAAAGAATAAGCATAGGGGGGATGAAAATGACCTAAATGTTAATCCAATGACTCAAATGAACTTATTTGGATGCATAAGTTTGGTTAAAACCCCTAATTGGACAAGATGATGTCAGGGAGGACGAAAATGACCTAAATGTTAATCCAAACACACAAATGAACTTATTGGATGCTCAAAATTCGTTAAAACCCTAATTGGACTAGAATATGTAAAATACATGTTTTTGATGAAAACCCTAATTGTTTTGAGTGTAAAATACTTGTTAATAATGTTTTTGATGAAAACCCATAATTTTAAAGTACACTTTATGTATTTTTATGTATTTTGGATTTTGAGCTCGGAGGCTTTTTAGCCAAAGTTAATAATATTTTGAAGTTTATATGATCAAAAAGTTATTTTGATGTCGTTTGGAATTACTCGTCGATGAATAAATTAAATTAACTGCGGTGAATCCTATACGGAGAATTTAATGCGTTACGGGTAAAATGGTAATTTAACAAATATCTAGATATTTTGAGATATTTGTTAAGTTATATTTAATATATATTTATGTTTGGTTGGAGGGAAAAAGAAAGGAAAATAGAAGGAAGGAAAAGGAAAAGAAAAGGTTATAAAAAGGAAAGAAGGAAAAAGGAAGAAAGGAAAAACAAAGGAAAGAAAAGAAAGGAAGGAAAATCTGATTTTTCCATCTTCTTCCTCTGTCACTCACGCGCACCAATTTCCTTCTTCTCCTCCATTTTCGTCCTTTTTTTGCTTTCTTTCTTCAGGTTTAGAAACCCAAAGCTTGGTGAGCGTTAGAACAAGGATTTCTCAACTCCACTCTTCCTCTTTGATTCGAAAACGAAGTAAAACGGTATTTGAGATTCAAACACAAACCTCCCCATTTCACCTAGATCTAAACGTCGTTTCAAGAAGTGATAGAAGGGAAGGTTGCTCACCTCCGTGCTACGGCGCTAGTGGACCAGTTTTGGAAGCGGTGTTGCGAGCGGAAAATTTACCGGATTTACTCACGGT
>NC_021166.2:40179434-40191891 GCF_000331145.2 Cicer arietinum | reverse complement strand
GAAACTCATGATGTTGTAGTAATTGTGTTATAAGTGTTAAGTGTTATGTTTTGGAATTTGGTGATAACATGTTTGATTGCAATACCATTTCGAAACCCATGATGTTTTAGTAATTGTGTTATAAGTGTTAAGTGTTATGTTTTGGAATTTGGTGATAACATGTTTGATTGCAATACCATTTCGAAACCCATGATGTTGTAGTAATTGTGTTATAAGTGTTAAGTGTTATGTTTTGGAATTTGGTGATAACATGTTTGCTTGCAATACTATTTCGAAACTAATGATGTTGTAGCGATTGCGTTATCAGTGCTAAGTGTTAGGATTTGAGATTATGTATGAATGTGATTGAGTTAGTTATGAATTTTTGGAAAAATGATGAGGGAAATCGATTTCCCAATCGATTGGATGAGTTGCAGGAAGTTCACTATTTTAACCTAATCGATTTGCCAATCGATTGTATAAATATATCTTTCAAAATCTTTTAAGAAATCGATTTGGAAATCGATTGGCAGAGAGGCAGGAACTCAGCAAAACTGCCGAAATCGATTTGGAAATCGATTTGGCAACCCAGGGACTCATCAGAACTGACAAAATCGACTTAGAAATCGATTTGGTCATGCAGAAACTCAGCAGAACTGACCAAATCGATTTGGCAATCGATTGGCTCAGCAAAAGTCCTTATTTTGAGTTAGATAATTGATTGCTCAATTGATTTATCAATGCTTTGGTCAGTTATGTATTACTTGATGGTTTGAGAACTTCATTTTGAGTTCATTGTTAATTGGCAAGCATTATATGAACTTTTAGCATATGGAAAATCCTTTTAAGGTGCATGCTTAGTTGAAAGGTTATTTTGTGCATTTAAAACTTAAATGTTATGTGTTATCTGTTAATTTCGGTTGGTGACCCTTTACAATTATTGTGGAAATCTGGGCTTTGCCCTCAGATGAGAGTCAGGACGATCCTACCGGTTCGTACCCTACGGACGGGAATAGAGATGTGAACGCTTGATTGCAGCTACGTTAGGAGGATCTCACGGGGCGCGTGGAGATCACTCAGGGTGTATAGTTTTTGGTAGGATGATCAGATTAGGTTGATGTATAGGGACTAGACGTCCTACTTTTTGGGTTGGAGTATTTTGATTTGGAAAACTGTACTTATACTAATATTGTCAGTTTGACATCTTATTTGAATGGGTCTCATGTACCATTTGTTGTTGTGTAAATGCTTTGGATTTATATTTGGAGAAACTTTTCCGCTGCTTGTAAATTATAATAACTCAATTATTTATCCAAAAGCATTTTCTTGTTTATTTCTCTGTTTCAGTTTAATTTCTTTAAAAACCTTAATTGGACAAGAATATGCCTATGAAGGTTGATGTTAATCCAATGACACAAATGAACTTATTGGATGCATAAGATTGGGTAAAAACCCTAACTGAGCTAGAATAAGCCTAGGAAGGATGAAAATGACCTAAATGTTAATCCAATGACACAAATCAACTTATTGGATGCACAAGAATTGTTAAAAACCCTAATTGGACAAGAATCAACCTATGAAGGACGATGTTAATCCAATGACACAAATGAACTTATTAGATGTACAAGATTGGTTAAAAACCCTAACTGAGCTAGAATAAGCCTAGGAAGGATGAAAATGACCTAAATGTTAAACCAATTCGATATTTTTTACTTTAATCAAATGGCGAGGAAAATAAAACATAGGTGCTTCTTTTTCTTCCTACCCATTAGTAAGATTCATTCCCTTACTACTTCCAAGGGTATTTTTTTTATGTGTAATGTTTTTTAATAACATAAACACACATTTTGGATGCGCAAGATTGATTACAAACCCTAATTGGAAAGAATAAGTGGAGGGAGGACGTAAATGACCTAAATGTTAATCCAATTACACAAATCAACTTATTGGATGCACAAGATTGGTTAAAGACCCTAATTGAACAAGAATACGCCTATGGAGAACGAAAATGACCTAAATGTTAATCCAATGGCACAAATGGAATTATGGGATGCACAAGATTGGTTAAAACCCTAATTGGACAAGAATAAGCCTATGGAGGACGAAAATGACCTAAATGTTAGTTCAATGACACGAATAAACTTAATGGGTGCACAAGATTGGTTAAAAACCCAAATTGTACTAGAATAAGCACAGGAAGGATGAAAATGACCTAAATGTTTATCCAATAAAACAAACACACATTTTGGATTCGCAAGATTGGTTAAAAATTCTAATTGGACAAGAATAAGCGTAGGGAGGACGAAAATGACCTAAATGTTAATCCAATGTCCCAAATAAGCTTATTGGATGCACAAGATTGGTTAAAAATCCTAATTGGACTAGAATAAGTCTAGGGAGGACGAAAATGATCTAAATGTTTATCCAATGACACAAACACACCTTTTGGGTGCATAAGGTTGGTTTAAAACCCTAATTTGGCTATAATAAGCCTCTGGAGGACGAAAATGACATAAATGTTATTCCAATGACACAAATGAACTTATTGGATGCACAAGATTGATTAAAAAAACCCTAATTAGACAAGAATAAGCGTAGGGAGGGCGAAATTGACCTAAATGTTAATCCAATGACACAAATGAACTTATTGGATGCACAAGATTGGTTAAAAAGCGAAATTGGACTAGAATAAGCCTAAGGAACACGAAAATGACCTAAATATTAATCCAATGACACAAATGAACTTATTGGATGAACAAGATTGGGTAAAAACACTAATTGGACAATAATAAGCCTAGGGAGGACGAAAAATGATCTAAATGTTAATCCAATGAAACAAACACACCAATTGGACGCACAAGATTGGTTAAAAACCGTAATTCAACAAGAATAAATCTATTTGGGTCGAAAACGACGTTAATGTTAATCCAACGACAAAAATGAACTTATTGGATGCACAAGATTGGTTTAAAACCTTAATTGGAGAAGAATAAGCCTAGGGAGGACGAAAATGACCAAAATGTTAGTCCAATGACACAAATAAACTTAATGGTTGCACAAGATTGGATAAAAACCCTAATTGTACTAGAATAAGCATAGGAAGGATGAAAATGACCTAAATGTTTATCCAATAAAACAAACACACATTTTGGATGAGCAAGATTGGTTAAAAATCCTAATTGGACAAGAAAAAGCGTAGGGAGGACGAAATTGATCTAAATGTTAATCCAATGACACAAATGAACTTATTGGATGAACAAGATTGGTTAAAAAGCCAAATTGGACTAGAATAAGCCTAGGGAAGACGAAAATGACCTAAATGTAAATGCAATGACACAAATGAACTTATTGGATGAACAAGATTGGGTAAAAACACTAATTGGACAAGAATAAGCCTAGGGAGAACGAAAAATGACCTAAATGTTAATCAAATGACACAAACACACCTATTGGACGCATAAGATTGGTTAAAAACCCTAATTGGACAAGAGTAAATCTTGGGGGGACGAAGATGACGTTAATGTTAATCCAATGACACAAACGAACTTATTGGATGCACAAGATTGGTTTAAAACCCTAAATGAGCTAGGATAAGCCTAGGAAGGATGAAAACGACTTAAATATTAATCCAATGACACAAATTAACTTATTGGATGCACAAGATTGGTTAAAAAACCCTAATTGGACAAGAATACGCCAATGGAGGACGAAAATGACATAAATTTAAATCCAATGGCACAAATGAACTTATTTGATGCACAAGGTTGGTTAAAAACCCTAATTGTACAAGAATAAGCCTAGGGAGAAAGAAAATGAGCTAAATGTTAATCCAATGACACAAATGAACTTAATGGATGCACAAGATTGGTTAAAAACCCTTATTGTACTAGAATAAGCCTATGGAGGACGAAAATAATCTAAATGTAAATCCAATGACATAAACACACCGATTGGACGCACCAGATTGGTTAATAACCCTAATTGGACAAGAATAAGCTTAGGGAGGATGAAAATGACCTTCACGTTAATCTAATGACAAAAATGAACTTATTGAATGAACAAGAATGATTAAAAACCTTAATTGGACAAGAATAAGCCTATGAAGGACGATGTTAATCCAATGGCACAAATGAACTTATTGGATGCTCAAGATTGGTTAAAAACCCAAATTGAGCTAGAATAAGTCTAGGAAGGATGAAAATTACCTAAAGGTTAAACCAGTAAAACAAACACGCATTTTGGATGCGAAAGATCGGTTGCGAACCCTAATTGATAAGAATAAGCGTAGGGAGGACGAAAATGACCTAAATGTTAATCTAATGACACAAATCAACTTATTGGATGCACAAGATTTGTTAAAAACCCTAATCGGTTAAGAATACGCCATAGGAGTACGAAAATGACCTAAATGTTAATCCAATGACACAAATGAACTAAATGGTTAAAACCTATTGCATGCAAAAGATTGGTTAAAACCCCTAATTGAACAAGAAAAAGCCTCGAGAGGACGAAAATGAGCTAAATATTAATCCAATGACACAGATGAACTTATTGGATGCATAATATTGGTTAAAAACCCTAATTGGACTAGAATAAGCCTAGGAAGGATGAAAATGACCTAATTGTTTATCCTATAAAACAAACACACCTGTTGGATGCACTAGATTCTTTAAAAACCCTAATTGGACAAGAATAAGCGTAGGGAAGACGAAAATGACCATAATGTTAATCCAATGACACAAATGAACTTATTGGATGCACAAGATTGGTTAAAAACCCTAATTGGACAAGAATAAGCCTAGGGAAGACGAAAGTGACCTAAATGTTATACCAATGACACAAATGATCTTATTTGATGAACAAGATTTGGAAAAAAAACCCTAATTACACAAAAATAGGCCTAGGAAGACGAAAATGACCTAAATGTTAAACAAATGACAAAAACACATCTATTGTATGTACAAGATTGGTTAATCCTAGGGAGGACAAAAATGACCTAAATGTTAATCCAATGACACAAATGAACTTATTGGATGCACAAGATTGGTTAAAAACCCTCATTTGACAAGAAAATGCCTGTGGAGGGCGATGTTAATCCAATGACACAAGTGAACTTATTGGATACACAAGATTTGTTAAAAACCATAATTGGACTAGAATAAGCTTAGGAAGGAAAAAATGACCTGAATGTTAATCCAATAACACTAACATACCTATCGAATGCACAAGAATGGTTAAAAATCCTAATTTGACAAGAATAAGCGTAGGGAGGACGAAAATGACCTAAATGTTAATTCAATGACACAAACACACCTATTGGATGCACAAGATTGATTAAAAACCCTAATTGGACAAGAATAAGCCTAGGGAGGACGAAAATGACCTAAATGTTAATCCAATGACACAAATGAACTTAATGCATGCACAAGATTTGTTAAAAAGCCAAATTGGAGTAGAATTAGGCTAGGGAAGACGAAAATGACCGAAATGTTAAACTAATGACACAAATGAACTTAATGGATGAACAAGATTGGTTAAAAACCCTAATTGGACAAGAATAAGCCTAGGGAGGACGAAAATGACCTAAATGTTAATTCAATGACACAAACACACCTATTGGATGCACAAGATTGATTAAAAACCCTAATTGGACAAGAATAAGCCTAGGGAGGACGAAGATGACCTAAATGTTAATCCAATGACACAAATGAACTTATTGGATGCACAAGATTGCTTAAAAACCCTAATTGGACAAGAATAAGCCTATGGAGGACGATGTTAATCCAATGACACAAATGAACTTATTGGATACACAAGATTGGTTAAAAACCCATATTAGACTAGAATAAGGCTAGGGAAGACGAAATAGACCTAAATGTTTATCCAATGACACAAACACACCTACTGGAGGCACAAGATTGGTTAAAAACCCTAATTGGACAAGAATAAGCCTAGGTTGGACGAAAATGACCTAAATATTAATCCAATAACACAAATGAAGGTATTCGACATAATTAACAAACTTACAATGTTCATACATCATATGATAAATCTAACATTTTAACTGAGCAAGATTTCAGGAACAACAACTCAATCCTACACACTTGAGACAAATTGCTTGGAACTCAAGAAATCAACAAAAGTTGAATATTCACTGAGTAAATCGATTTCATAAAAAGGGTGTAAGGAAACATAACTGTTTGTGATTGTATAATCGATTAGGCAATCGACTGGCACAATTAGAAATGAAAATTGCGCAAGTCAGTGGCAACCTGTTTTATAGGCAAATCGATTGTGCACATCACAAAGTAAAACTGATTGAAACAAATCGATTGGGAAATCGATTGGGCAAGTCACAGTGACAATCCATTTTCTAGGCTAATCGATTGGCAAATCGATTGCTTAGATAATATTTGAAAAATAACTTGACCTGTGACAAACACAATCGATTGGACAATCTATTGTGAGAATTTCAATCATGTTAAGTTTGGTTTCAATCGATTTGGACATCGATTGAACTAAACATCTGTAAAGAACTTTTCAGGCAAATACTACCAAATCGATTGGCACTTCGATTAACTTGTAAATAGCTAAGTCACTGTCTTAAACACAATCGATTGGCAAATCGAATGAAAGAAACTTTTTGAAATCACAGTGAACTTTCAGTTTGTGGCCAAATCGATTCTGTGTATTTGTAAATCAATTATGAGACTTAGTAAATCGATTAAGTAATTGATTGGTGTGATTTTTATTGGAAAAAAACACCTGACATCGATTATGAAATCGATTCATATAAGTCTGCACATAATTTACTGAAAAGAATTTTTAAAAGAATCGATTGGCAAATCGATTGGTTTATGTAGTTTCAAGATTCAAGAAAAACAAGACTGGCGATAATCGATTGGCAAATCGATTAGACCTGTTTTATAACTTTAATGAATCGATTGGTAAATCGATTGATTAGTTGTTTTCCAGAAACTATATAAACTATTTTCAATCATTCTCTCATTATCACTGAAGAACTCTGAAGAACTCTTAAGAACTCTTAAGAACTCTTAAGAACTCTTAAGAACATATTGTTAACATTCTGATATTGCTTTTTCAGATCCAAACCAAAAAGATTATCCATAATCATTGAGAGAGCTGAAAAAGTATTCTTGAGAGAAAAGACAATGTTCTCATAAACAATCATTGAATAACCAGATTCGTGTGAGATACATTGATCAAGATTGAAGACACTTTTTGTTCTTCTTTTATTTTGCTTGTAATAAATACTTTGTAAAGAAACGACTACGAAAAATCCAGCTAGAAACTGGTGGCGATCTTCTTGGGTGAGAGGCCTCATCAAGAAGGAGCTTGACTTGATTTTGTGTGAGTCTGCCGAGTGACTGCAAGGATCAAGGGGTTAAGCAATAGGAAAGAGATTGTGTTAGATAGATAGGTTTCGAGGAAACTGGACAATCTGTAAACAAGTCACAATTCTTTCTATTGGAGAAAAAGCTGAAATCCAGTTGGATTGTCAGAACTGGATGTAGGTTGTCTCGTTGGAGAAGGCGCTTCACTTGCAAGACCGCCAGCCTTCAATGGAACAACATACATGTATTGGAAACATAGGATGCTGATATTTCTGGAAGCCAGTGGAATCGACATTCTTGATGCTGTTGAAAAAGGACCCTACATACCCAAGATTGCTGGAACAAATGACTTGATGATCCCCAAGCCCAGAGCCGAATGGTCTGAGGACGATAAAAAGAAGGTAGGTTATAATGCTAAAGCTAAGAATATTATAACATCTTCTTTGTGTGCAGAAGAGTTCTTTAGGGTATCAAACTGTAAATCAGCAAATGAAATGTGGGACATTCTTCAAGAAACACATGAAGGCACCACATACGTAAAAAGAGCTCGCGTAAATACACTTATGCATGAATACGAATTGTTCATCATGAAGAAAGATGAATCTATAAGTGATCTACAGACGAGATTTACACACGTTATAAACAACCTTCATGCCCTGGGAAAACAGGTGGAGAATGAACAGCAGATCGGAAAGATCATGAGGTGTCTAACCAGAGAATGGCAGCCCAAAATAACTGCTATTGCTGAATCGAAAGATCTGGCAAAAATGACCACTGCAACACTATTTGGAAAGCTCATGGAGCACGAAATGGAGTTGCCTCGACTAGATGACTCAGAACAAGAAAGCAGGAAAAAGAAAGGACTGTCTTTGAAAGCCCAAACGCATCAATCAAAAACTGAACAAGAAAGTTGCTCAGATGAATCAAGCAGTGAGACTGACGAAGAACCTGAGATTGGTTTGCTTGTCAAAAAGTTTAAGAAATTTCTGAAGAAGAAAGACAACAAATTCAGAAAGCCATCCAGCTTTAAGACTAGTGACAACGAGACAATCACATGTTATGAGTGTGGTAAAACTGGTCACATAAAGTCGGAATGTTACAAGTTGCAGAATAAAAATAGAGCTACAAAACCAAAAGGCAAGGAACCAGTCACCAAAACCAGAAAAGCTTATGTTGCATGGAATGACAACGAAGAATCCTCTGCCTCTCTAGATGAAGAAGAAGCGAATCTGTGTCTCATGGCAAATACCGAATCAGAATCAGAAAATGAGGTTAGTTCACAATCTAATCCATCTTATGATGAGCTACAAGAAGCTTTCAATGAATTGCATGAGTATGTGAATTCCATAAAACAATTGATAAGCACAAAGAAAATGCTTGAACAAATGAAAAATGACCATAAAGAAATTGAAAATTTATGTGAACAACTGAAAAAGGATTCACATGACAAATCTGCAAAATGCATTGAACTTGAAAATAATGTTGCATCATTAAAATCTGATTTATTAAAGTTTGCTAATAGTAAAGATAAACTGAATGTCATACTTAGCAATCAAAGACATGTTAATGAAAAATCTGGTTTAGGATATACACCCAATATGCATGTTAAAAGAAATAAAAATAGATATGGTATTGGTTATATGCAAACCAGAAATGTCAAACATGGTCAAAAATCTGCTATTTCAAAGAGTATGTATGACATCTTTACTAAACCAAACAAACATTCATCCTTTGATGGCAAATGTCATTTCTGTTGCAGAAAGGGACATTTTGTGTCAAATTGCAAATTTAAAAAATTAGCCAATAGAGGATGGAAGCAAGTTTGGATAGCAAAGAAATCTGTGTTTGACACTAACCATCTAGGACCCAATTTAAATTGGGGACCTAAAACAAAATTCTGATTGTTTGTTGCAGGTGTGCTTGACATCCACTAAGCATTCATGGTATTTAGATAGCGGATGCTCATAAGACTCCATTTCCCTCTATAGACTTGGTTAGAACAAATAGAGTTTTACAACTAGTTCACATGGACCTTTTTGGACCTGCCCAAGTTAAGAGTTTAGGTGGAAACCTGTATGGATATGTGCTGGTTGATGATTATTCTAGATTCACATGGACTTACTTTTTAGCTCATAAAAGTGATACATTCTCTGTTTTCAAAAAGTTTGCTGCTTTAGTACAAAATGAGAATGATCTGAAAATTGTTTCAATAAAAAGTGATCATGGAGGTGAATTCCAAAATGATCTTTTTCAAAATTATTGTGAATCAAATGGAATCAACCACATATATTCTGCCCCTAGGACACCACAGCAGAATGGGGTAGTGGAGAGGAAAAATAGATCCCTAGAAGAGTTAGCTAGGACCATGCTTAAGGACTCCAACCTACCTAAGTACTTTTGGGCAGATGCAATTAGTACAGCCACTCATGTTGTAAATAGAGTTCTCATTAGGCCCCTGCTTAGGAAAACACCCTATGAGCTTTACAAGGGTAGAAAACCAAACCTTTCCTACTTTAGAATCTTTGGTTGTAAGTGCTTTGTGTTGAACAATGGCAAAGAACACCTAGGAAAGTTTGACCCTAAGGCAGATGAAGGTATCTTTTTAGGATATTCCCAAACTAGTAAGGCCTATAGAATCTACAACAAAAGAACAAAGACCATAGAAGAGTCAGTTCATGTAAAGTTTGATGAATTATTTACAGAAAACTTGAACAAAACTCCTTCTAAGGTTGATGACTTTTTGGACGAAGTTGTAGAATCTGAACCACTAGAACAACCTATAGCTGACCCTCCAACTAGTTCAGACCCTGTAGAACCTATAGAAACCTGTGAGTTGCCTAAGGAATGGAAGTTCAACAGAAACCACCCTTTAGACAACATTATAGGCGATATCTCTAAAGGTGTTGCAACTAGGAGAAGCCTTAGTCAGTTTTGTAACTTTACAGCCTTTGTATCTCAGATTGAACCTAAGAACATTAAGGAAGCCCTGTTAGATAGTGAGTGGATACTTGCTATGCAAGAGGAGTTAAACCAGTTTGAGAGAAACAAGGTGTGGAGTTTAGTACCTAGGCCAGAGGGTAAGCATGTCATAGGAACCAGATGGGTGTTCAGAAACAAGTTGGATGAGAATGGTGTGATAACAAGGAACAAAGCTAGACTAGTAGCCAAGGGTTATAGTCAAGAGGAGGGAATAGATTTTGATGAAACCTATGCCCCTGTAGCTAGGTTAGAAGCCATAAGAATTTTATTGGCTTATGCTTGTATAATGGACTTTAATCTTTATCAAATGGATGTGAAAAGTGCCTTTCTCAATGGTGACCTTCAAGAGGAAGTTTTTGTTAGCCAAACACCTGGTTTTGAAAATCCTGATTTTCCTAATCATGTGTATAAGCTCTCAAAGGCCCTCTATGGGTTAAAACAAGCTCCAAGAGCTTGGTATGAGAAGCTCAGCAATTTCCTTATTCAACAAAACTTTTCAAGAGGAAATGTTGACAAGACGCTTTTCACAAAAACTACTGGAAATGATATCTTGCTTGTCCAAGTATATGTTGATGACATAATATTTGGATCTACAAACAATAAGTTGTGCAAAGAATTTGAAAATTTGATGAAAGGTAAATTTGAAATGTCAATGATGGGTGAACTATCTTATTTCTTGGGATTTCAAATTAACCAAAGCAAGCAAGGCATTTTCATTAGTCAATCTAAATACTGTAATGATTTGATAAAGAAATTTTGTTTTGAAAACCTTAAGTCCATTGATACTCCCATGAGTCAAGGAAATTACTTAGACAGAGATGAGAAAGGCAAACCTGTAGATGTTACTAGGTTTCGTGGTATGATAGGATCTTTGCTCTATTTTACAGCAAGCCGACCAGACATCATGTTCAGTGTTTGTATGTGTGCAAGGTATCAATCAAATCCAAAGGAATCTCACCTCAATGCAGTTAAGAGAATTTTCAGATATCTAGTAGGAACTAAGAGTCTTGGATTGTGGTATCCAAAGGGATCAACCTGTACCTTAGTTGGTTACTCAGATTCAGACTTTGCCGGATGTAAACTCGACAGGAAAAGTACCTCAGGAACTTGTCATTTACTTGGAAACTCTCTTGTGTCATGGTTTAGTAAGAAACAGACAAGCATCGCTTTATCAACTGCTGAAGCTGAATACGTTGCAGCTGGGAGCTGCTGTGCTCAGATTCTTTGGATGAAACAACATTTATTGGATTTTGGTGTTGACTTGGGAACAGTACCTATCATGTGTGATAACACAAGTGCAATAAGTATTACCAAGAATCCAGTGATGCACTCCAGGACCAAGCACATTGAAGTAAGACATCATTTTATAAGGGATCACTTTCAAAATGGAATCATTAAGCTCAAATATGTTAACACAGCCGAACATCTAACACCCCGTTTTTCAAAGCGAGGGTATATTTTTTTTTCAAAAGTAATTAAACTAAAACAGAGAAATAGATAAAGAAATGCCTTTGGATAAATAACCGAGTCATTATAATTTACACGCAGCGGACAAGTTTCTCCAATTATAAATCCAAAACATTTACACAACCATAAATGGTACATGGAACCCATTCACATAAGAAGTCGAACTGACAATATTAGTATAAATACAGTTTTCCACTAAAAATACCCATCCTAATCTGATCATCCTGCCAAAAAGCTATACACCCTGAGTATCTCCACGCGCCCCGTGAGATCCTCCTAACGTAACTGCAGTCAAGCGTTCCCATCTCCATTCCCGTCCGTAGGGTACGAACCGGTATGACCGTCCTGACTCTCATCTGAGGGCAAAGCCCAGATTTCCACAATAATTGTAAAGGGTCACCAACCAGAAAATAACAGTTAACACATATCAATTAAGTTTTTAAATGCCCAAAATAACTTTTCAACTAAGCATGCACCTTAACAGGATTTCCAATATGCGAAAAGTTCATACAATACTTTGCCAATTAAAAATGAAAGTAAAATGAAGTCCTCAATCTCCTAATTAACACATAACCAATCAAGACATGGATAAGTTAATGAGAAATCAATCATCTAACTCAAACTGAGGATTTTCATTGAGCCAATCGATTGGGGTGAAGGTTTTTAATGAAAACAAA
>NC_021166.2:40175505-40177118 GCF_000331145.2 Cicer arietinum | reverse complement strand
TTTTCTTTTTCTTTTCCTTCCTTCTAGTTTTCCTTTCTTTTTTCCTCCAAACAAACACATATAAACATAAATATATATTTATATATATATATTACTTATTTTTAACAAATATCTCCAAAATATTATTAACTTTGGCTAAAAAGCCTCCGAGCCAAAATCCAAAATACACAAAAACACATAAAGCACACTTTAAAATTATGGGTCTTACAGAACAGCTAGCTGACATCTTCACAAAAGCTTTACCAAGAGAAAGTTTTCTACATATAAGGATGAAACTAGGGATCATTGATCCTAGTGAGGTATGATCCTTGATTCTTTCATAGGACACTTCTGGTGTGTGCAGTACTTTCCAGTTAAATCGATTTGGGAATCGATTACCAGCATGGTAAATGGTTTACAAAATCGATTTGGGAATCGAATGCTTTGGCCCCATAATTCAAAGTTCAGAAAATTGTTTTTAACTTGCCCGAGCGTCGATTGGGAAATCGACTAGTTCAGATTTCAACGTTAAAACAATCGATTTGGACATCGATTAAGTAAAACTGGAAATCGACTTGGGAATCGATTTACAATATGACCGTTGTGACTAGCCGTTGTATGTAATAATTACTAAATCGATTGACATTACCAGCAACGATAACCTAATCGATTTGGGAATCGATTTACACGGTTAAGGGTTTAAATAGGAACAGTTATCAATCGATTTCTGCACTTTAGTTCTCCAGATTTCACTAATTTTCTTTGTCTGCTTCATCTCTCTGTTTCTGCAATTGTTATTTTGTCTGCTTCAACCTCAACCACAACCTCAGCCTCAACCAGCTACTGAAATAACCCCTCCTGAGTTTGTTGCAAAGCTAGTGGAATTCATAGAAGCTCAGATGGCACACAATGCCAAGATGCTAGAATCACAGTCCAGAATGGAAGCAAATCTAAGGACTCTCCAGGCATCCCTGAATTCGGTTGTTCAAGATGTGGATGTTATTCAAGCACACTTAGGCATCAAGCTGTCTTTTGAAGATATCGCAGACATCGGTCGTCAAGCAACAGAGGAACCTAACCCAACTCCCCTAGATCACCCTGCGACTCACGTTGAGGAGACACCTGCTCAGGGTAATACAGCGGTCTCTGCCTCTCCCGTAGATAATAGTGAGGACCAGCCTAGTTTAGGAGATTAGGAGTTTAGGATATGGGTTGTTTTGTTATGACTTGATGTATTCATTTCATCTATATCTATAATGCATTAGAACGTTTATTCCATCTCTCTCTGAATTCATTTGTCTGATATGCTCATTTATTGCTCTGATACACAATGTTTTATGATTTCAATCCCCAGTGCTTATGTTCATTAACATAGGGGGAGGAAATTTTTTTTTTCTGCCTTTTTGCCTTAACTAACAAAGGGGGAGAAAAATTATAACTTGCTTATGACTGCTGCTGCATAATTTTGATATACTCTGCTCTGATAAGAATGAATTATTAAAATGTTCTGATTTTTGATAAATAGCATGTGTACTGTTATGCTAGGATGCTCTGATACTCTGATTTTATGATCTGATAATGGTACATATGATGCTATGAAATGTTGATAATATTATGTCTTGAAATGCTCAACT
>NC_021166.2:40164575-40174828 GCF_000331145.2 Cicer arietinum | reverse complement strand
TGTTTTATCACTTTAATGAATCGATTGGTAAATCGATTGATTAGTTGTTTTTCAGAAACTATATAAACTGTTTTCAATCATTCTCTCATTATCACATGAAAAACATTTTGAATACACTTCAGAACACTGAAGAACTCTTAAGAACATATTGTTAACATTTTGATATTGCTTTTTCAGATCCAAACCAAAAAGATTATCCATAATCATTGAAAGAGCTGAAAAAGTATTCTTGAGAGAAAAGACAATGTTCTCATAAACAATCATTGAATAACCAGATTCGTGTGAGATACATTGATCAAGATTGAAGACACTTTTTGTACTTCTTTTATTTTGCTTGTAATAAATACTTTGTAAAGAAAAGACTGCGAAAAATCCAGCTAGAAACTGGTGGCGATCTTCTTGGGTGAGAGGCCTCATCAAGAAGGAGCTTGACTTGATTTTGTGTGAGTCTGCCGAGTGACTGCAAGGATCAAGGGGTTAAGCAATAGGAAAGAGATTGTGTTAGATAGATAGGTTTCGAGGAAACTGGACAATCTATAAACAAGTCACAATTCTTTCTATTGGAGAAAAAGCTGAAATCCAGTTGGATTGTCAGGACTGGATGTAGGTTGTCGTTGACAACTGAACCAGGATAAACCTTGGTGCATTCTATCCCTTATCCTTTTACTTTTAATTGTTAATCTTGTATGCCGCATTATAATTCCGCTGTGTGTATGAGTCTGAATAAATCTTGCATCGTATGATTGTATGTTCGATCTTAATTGTATGCTAGACGTATTCGATTTTCTATATTGGTTTAATTTGTTAAAGATTGATATATTCTGATTATTTCGAGGTCATAATAATCAACAAAATGAAGAAAACGACCTTAATGTTAATCCATTGACATAAATGAACTATTGGATGGACAAGATTGGTTAAAAACCCTAATTGAACTAGAATAAGCCTAGGAAGGAAGAAAATGACCGAAATGTTAATCCAATAACATAAACACACCTATTAGATGCACAAGATTTGTTAAAAACCCTAATTGTAGAAGAATAAGCCTAGGGAGGACGAATGTGACCCAAATGTTAATACAATGACTCAAATGAACTTATTGGATGTACAAGACTGGTTAAAAACCCTAATTGGACAAGAATATGCCTAGGGAGGACAGAAATGACCTAAATGTTAATCGAATGACACAAACACACCTACTGGATGCACAAGAACGGTTAAAAACCCTAATTGAACAAGAATAGGCCTAGGGAGGACGAAAATGATCTAAATGTAAATCCAATGACACAAATCAACTTATTGGATGCACTAGATTTGTTAAAAACCCTAATTGGACAAGAATACGCCAATGATGGACGAAAATGACATAAATGTAATCCAATGGCACAAATGAACTTATTGGATGCACAAGATTGGTTAAAAACCCAAATTGGACAAGAATAAGCCTACGGAGGACGAAAATGTCCTAAATGTTAATCCAATGACACAAATGAACTTATTGGATGCAAAAGATTGGTTAAAAACCCTAATTTTACTAGAATAATCCTAGGAAGGATGAAAATGACGTAAATGTTTATCCAATAAAACAAACACACCTATTGGATGCACAAGATTTGTTAAAAAAACCCAAATTGGACAAGAACATGCCTAGGGAGGACTAAAATAACCTAAATGTTAATCCAATGAAAAATGAACTTATTGGATGCACAAGATTGGTTAAAAAGCCTATTTGGACTAGAATAAGCCTAAAGAAGTCGAAAATGACTTAAATGTTAATCCAATGACACAAATGAACTAAATGGTTAAAACCTATTGGATGCAAAAAGATTGGTTAAAACCCCTAATTGAACAAGAAAAAGCCTCGGGAAGACGAAAATGAGCTAAATGTTAATCCAATGACACAAATAAACTTATTGGATGCGCAAGATTGGTTAAAAACCCTAATTTGGCTAGAATAAGCCTAGGGAGGACGATGTTAATCCAATGACATAAATGAACTTATTGGATACACAAGATTGGTTAAAAACCCATATTAGACTAGACTAAGCTTAGGGAGGACGAAAATGACCTAAATGTTTATCCAATGACACAAACACACCTACTAGGGGAACCAAATTGGTCAAAAACCCTAATTGGACAAGAATAAGCCTAGGGTGGACGAAAATGACCTAAATGTTAATCCAATAACACAAATGAAGGTATTCGATGCAGAAAATTGGTTTAAAACCCTAATTGGACTAGAATAAGCCTAGAGAGGACTAAAACGACCTTAATGTTAATCCACTGACATAAATGAACTATTGGATGGACAAGATTGGTTAAAAACCCTAATTGGACTAGAGTAAGCCTAGGAAGGAAGAAAATGACCGAAATGTTAATCCAATAACATAAACACACCTATTGGATGTACAAGATTTTTTAAAAACCCTAATTGTAGAAGAATAAGCCTAGGGAGGACGAATAAGACCCAAATGTTAATACAATGACTCAAATGAACTTATTGGATGCACAAGACTGGTTAAAAACCCTAATTGGACAAGAATAAGACTTGGGAGGACGAAAATGACCTAAATTTTAATCCAATGACACAAATGAACATATTGGATGCACAAGACTGGTTAAAAAATCTTCATTGGACTAGAATAAGCCTAGGGAGGACGAAAACTACTTAAATGTTAATCCAATGACACAAACACACCTATTGGACGCACAACATTGGTTAAAACCCTAATTGGACAAGAATAAGCCTAGGGGGGACGAAAATGACCTAACTGTTATTCCAATGACACAAATGAACTTATTTGATGCACAAGTTTTGTTAAAAACCCTAATTGGACAAGAATAAGCCTATGGAGGACGAAAATGACCTAAATGTTAATCCAATGACACAAATAAACTTATTGTATGCACAACATTGGTTAAAAACCCTAATTATACTAGAATAAGACTATAGAGGATGAAAAAGACCTAAATTTTAATCCAGTGACACAAGTGAACTTATTGGATGCACAAGATTTGTTAAAAACCGTAATTGGATAAGAATAAGCCTATGGAGGACGATGTTAATCTAATGACACAAATGAACTTATTGGATACACAAGATTGGTAAAAAAACCATTATTAGACTAGAATAAGTCTAGGGAGGACGAAAATGACCTAAATGTTTATCGAATTACACAAACTCACCTACTGGAGGCACAAGATTGGTTAAAAACCCTAATTGGACAAGAATAAGCCTAGATTGGACGAAAATGACCTTAATGTTAATCCAACAACACAAACACACCTATTGGACGCACAAGGTTGGTAAAAAACTCTAATTGGACAAGAATAATCCTAGGGAGGACGAAAATGACCTAAATGTTAATCCAATGACACAAATGAACTTATTGGATGCACAAGATTGGTTAAAAACCCTAATTGGACAAGAATGAGCCTATGGAGGACGATGTTAATCCAATGACACAAATGAACTTATTGGATTGACAAGATTGGTTAAAAACCCATATTATACTAGAATAAGCCTAGGGAGGAGGAAAATGACCTAAATGTTTATCCAATGACACAAACACACCTATTGGAGGCACAAGATTGGTTAAAAACCCTAATAGGACAAGAATAAGCCTAGGGTGGACGAAAATGACCTAAATGTTAATCCAATCACACAAATGAAGCTATTCGATGCAGAAAATTGGTTAAAAACTCTAATTGGACTAGAATAAGCCTATGGAGGACTAAAACGACCTTAATGTTAATCCAATGACAAAAATGAACTAGTGGATGGACAAGATTGGTTAAAAACCCTAATTGGACTAGAATAAGCCTAGGAAGGAAGAAAATGACCGCAATGTTTATCCAATAACATAAACACACCTATTAGATGCACAAGAATTGTGAAAAACCCTAATTGTAGAAGAATAAGCCTAGGGAGGACGAAAATGACCCAAATGTTAATACAATGACACAAATGAACTTATTGGATGCACAAGACTGGTTAAAAACCCTAATTGGACAAGAATAAGCCTAGGGAGGTCGAAAATGACCTAAATTTTAATCCAATGACACAAATGAACATATTGGATGCACAAGACTGGTTAAAAAATCTTAATTGGACTAGAATAAGCCTAGGGAGGACGAAAACTACTTAAATGTTAATCCAATGACACAAACACACCTATTGGATGCACAACAATGGTTAAAACCCTAATTGGACAAGAATATGCCTACGGAGGACAAAAATGACCTAAATGTTAATCCAATGACACAAATAAAGTTAATGCATGTACAAGATTTGTTAAAAAGCCAAATTGGACTAGAATTAGCCTAGGGAAGACGAAAATGACCTAAATGTTAAACTAATGACACAAATGAACTTAATGGATGAACAAGATTGGTTAAAAACCCTAATTGGACAAGAATAAGCCTAAGGAGGACGGAAATGACCTAAATGTTAATCCAATGAGACTAACACACCTATTGGATGCACAAGATTAGTTAAAAACCTTAATTTGATTAGAATAAGCATAGGGAGGACGAAAATGACCTAAATGTTAATCTAATGACACAAATGAACTTATTGGATACACAAAATTGGTTAAAAACCCTAATTGGACAAGAATAAGCCTAGGGAGGACGATAATGACCTAAATGTTTACCCAATGACACAAACACACCTACTGGAGGCACAAGATTGGTTAAAAACCCTAATTGGAGAAGAATAGGCCTAGGGTGGACGAAAATGTCCTAAATGTTAATCCAATAACACAAATGAAGGTATTCGATGCAGAAAATTGGTTAAAAACCCTAATTGGACAAGAATAAGCCTAGGGAGGACGGAAATGACCAAAATTTTAATCCAATGACACAAATGAACATATTGGATGCACAACATTGGTTAAAACCCTAATTGGACAAGAATAAGCCTAGGGAGGACGAAAATGACCTAAATGTTATTCCAATGACACAAATGAACTTATTTGATGCACAAGTTTTGTTAAAAACCTTAATTGGACAAGAATAAGCCTAGGGAGGACGAAAATGACCTAAATGTCAAGCCAATGACACAAATAAACTTATTGTATGCACAACATTGGTTAAAAACCCTAATTAGACTAGAGCAAGACTAGGGAAGATGAAAAAGACCTAAATTTTAATCCAACGACACAAACACACCTATTGGAAGCCCAAGATTGGTTAAAAACCCTAATTGGAAAAGAATAAGCGTAGGAAGGAAGAAATTGGCCTAAATGTCAATCCAATGACACAAATTAACTTATTGGATGCACAAAATTGGTTAAAACCCTAAATTAGACAAGAATAAGCCTACGGAGGACGAAAATGACCTAAATGTTAATCCAATGACACAAACACACCTATTGGATGCACAAGATTTCTTAAAAACCCTAAATGGACAAGAATAAGCCTAGGGAGGACGTAAATGACCTAAATGTTAATCCACTGACACAAATAAAATTATTGGATGAACAAGATTAGTTTAAAACCCTAATTGGACAAGAATAAGCCTATGGAGGACGACTTTAATCCAATGACACAAATGATTTTATTAGATACACAAGATTGGTTAAAAACCCTAATTGCACTAGAATAAACCTAGGAAGGATGAAAATGACCTAAAAGATAATACAATAATACAAACACACATTTTGGATGCCCAAGATTAGTTAAAAACCCTAATTGGGCATGAATAAGCGTAGGGAGGACGTAAATGACCTAAATAGTAATCCAATGACACAAATGAACTTATTGGATGCACAAGATTGGTAAAAAAACATAATAGGACTAGAATAATCCTAGGAAGACGAAAATGACATAAATGTTAATCGAATGAATCAAATGAAGTTATTGGATGATCAAGACTAGTTAAAAACCCTAATTTAACAAGAATAAGCCTATGGAAGACGTAAATGACCTAAGTGGTATTCTAACCAAACACACACAATGACACAAATACTTAAATGTTAATCCAATGATACAAATACACCTATTGGATGCATAAGATAGGTTGAAAACCCTTATTGGACAAGAAAAAGCCTATGGAGGGTTAAAATGACCTAAATGTTAATCCAATGACACAAACAAACCTATTGGATGCTCAAGATTTGTTAAAAACCCTAATTTGACAAGAATATGCCTAGGGAGGATGAAAATGACCTAAAAGTTAATCCAATAACACAAAAACACATTTTGGATGCGCAAGCTTGGGTAAAAACCGTAATTCGACAAGAATAAGCGTACGGAGGACGAAAATGACCTAAATGTTAATCCAATGACACAAATGAACTTATTGGATGAACAAGATTGGTTAAAAACCTAAACTGGACTATAATAAGCCTAGGGAAGACCAAAATGACCTAAATGTTAATCCAATGACACAAATTAACTTGTTGGATGCACAAGATTGGTTAAAAACCGTAATTGGACTAGAATAAGCCTAGGGAGGACGAAATTGACCAAAATGTTAATCCAATGACACAAACACACCTATTGGATTCACAAGATTGATTAAAAACCATAATTGGACTAAGAGTAAGCCTAGATAGGACGAAAATGACATAAATGTTAATCCAATGACAGAAACACACCTATTGGATGCACAAGATTGGTTAAAAACCGTAATTGGACTAGAATAAGCCTAGGGAGGACGAAATTGACCAAAATGTTAATCCAATGACACAAATGAAGGTATTGGATGCACAAGATTGGTTAAGAATGCTAATTGGACAAGAATAAGCCTATGGACGATGAAAATTACCTAAATGTTAATCTTATTACACAAATGAACTTATTGGATGCACAAGATTTGTTAAAAACCCTTATTGGAAAAGAATAAGCCAAGGGAGGACGAAAATGACTTAAATGTTAATCTACTCACACAAAAACACCTATTGGATGCAAAAGATTAATTAAAAAACATAATTGGACAAGAATAATCCAAGGGAGGACGAAAATGAGCTAAACGTTAATCCAATGACACAAACACACCTATTGGATGCACAAGATTTGTTAAAAACCCTTATTGGAAAAGAATAAGCCAAGGGAGGACGAAAATGAGCTAAACGTTAATCCAATGACACAAACACACCTATTGGATGCACAAGATTTGTTAAAAACCCTAAATGGACAAGAATAAGCCTAGGGAGGACGAAAATGACCTAAATGTTAATCCACTGACACGAATAAAATTATTGGATGAACAAGATTAGTTTAAAACTCTAATTGGACAAGAAAAAGCCTATGGAGGACGACTTTAATCCAATGACACAAATGATGTTATTAGATACACAAGATTGGTTAAAAACCCTAATTGCACTAGAATAAACCTAGGAAGGATGAAAATGACCTAAAAGATAATACAATAATACAAACACACATTTTGGATGCCCAAGATTGGTTAAAAACCCTAATTGGGCATGAATAAGCGTATGGAGGACGTAAATGACCTAAATAGTAATCCAATGACACAAATGAACTTATTGGATGCACAAGATTGGTAAAATAACATAATAGGACTAGAATAATCCTAGGAAGACGAAAATGACATAAATGTTAATCGAATGTATCAAATGAAGTTATTGGATGATCAAGACTAGTTAAAAACCCTAATTGAACAAGAATAAGCCTATGGAAGACGTAAATGACCTAAATATTATTCTAACCAAACAAACACTCCTATTGGATGCACCAGTTTAGTTAAAAACACTAATTGGACAAGAATAAACTTAGAGAGGACAAAAATGACCTATATTTTAATCCAATGAAACAAACGAACTTATTGGATGCACAAGATTGGTTAAAAATTCTAATTGATCTAGAATAAGCCTAGGGAGGACAAAAATTACATAAATGTTAATCCAATGACACAAACACACTTATTGGATGCATAAGATTGGTTAAAAACCCTTATTGGACAAGAATAAGCCTATGGAGGGTTAAAATGACCTAAATGTTAATCCAATGACACAAACAAACCTATTGGATGCACAAGATTGGTTAAAAACCCTAATTTGACTAGAATAAGCCTAGGGAGGACGAAAATGACCTAAATGTTACTTCAACGACACAAACACACATTTTGGATGCGCAAGCTTGGGTAAAAACCCTAATTCGACCAGAATAAGCGTACGGAGGACGAAAATGACCTAAATGTTAATCCAATGACACAAATGAACTTATTAGATGCACAAGATTGGTTAAAAACCGTAATTGGACTAGAATAAGCCTAGGGAGGACGAAACTGACCTAAATGTTAATTCAATGACACAAATGAACTTATTGGATGCACAAGATTGGTTAAAAACCGTAATTGGACTAGAATAAGCTTAGGGGTGACGAAAATGACTAAAATGTTAATCCAATGATACAAACAAACGTAATGGATTCACAAGATTGATTAAAAACCATAATTGGACTAAGAGTAAGCCTAGATAGGATGAAAATGACGTAAATGTTACTCCAATGACACAAATGAAGGTATTGGATGCACAAGATTGGTTAAGAATGCTAATTGGACTAGAATAAGCCCATAGACGATGAAAATTACCTAAATCTTAATCCAATGACACAAATGAACTTATTAGATGCACAAGATTTGTTAAAAACCCTAATTGGAAAAGAATAAGCCAAGGGATGACGAAAATGACCTAAATGTTAATTCAATGACACAAATGAAGGTATTGGATGCACAAGATTGGTTAAGAATGCTAATTGGACAAGAATAAGCCTAGGGAGGACGAAAATGACCTAAATGTTAATTCAATGACACAAATGAACTTATTGGATGCATAAGATTTGTTAAAAATTCTAGTTGAACTAGATTAAGCCTAGGGAGGATGAAAATTACTTAAATGTTAATCCAATGACACAAATACACCTATTGGATGCATAAGATAGGTTAGAAACCCTTATTAGACAAGAAAAAGCCTATGGAGGGTTAAAATGACCTAAATGTTAATCCAATGACACAAATGAACTTATTGGATGAACAAGATTGGTTAAAAACCGTAATTGGACTAGAATAAGCTTAGGGGTGACGAAAATGACTAAAATGTTAATCCAATGACACAAATTAACTTATTGGATGATAAATGTTAATCCAATGACACAAATGACGGTATTGGCTGCACAAGATTGGTTAAAAACCGTAATTGGACTAGAATAAGCTTAGGGGTGACGAAAATGACTAAAATGTTAATCCAATGACACAAACAAACCTATTGGATTCACAAGATTGATTAAAAACCATAATTGGACTAAGAGTAAGCCTAGATAGGATGAAAATGACGTAAATGTTACTCCAATGACACAAATGAAGGTATTGGATGCACAAGATTGGTTAAGAATGCTAATTGGACAAGAATAAGCCCATGGACGATGAAAATTACCTAAATCTTAATCCAATGACACAAATGAACTTATTGGATGCACAAGATTTGTTAAAAACCCTAATTGGAAAAGAATAAGCCAAGGGATGACGAAAATGACCTAAATGTTAATCCACTCACACGAAAACACCTATTGGATGCAAAAGATTGGTTAAAAAACCTAATTGGACAAGAATAAGCCTAGGGAGGATGAAAATGACCTAAATGTTAATTCAATGACACAAATGAACTTATTGGATGCATAAGATTTGTTAAAAATTCTAGTTGAACTATATTAAGCATAGGGAGGATGAAAATTACTTAAATGTTAATCCAATGACACAAATACACCTATTGGATGCATAAGATAGGTTAAAAACCCTTATTGGACAACAAAAAGCCTATGGAGGGTTAAAATGACCTAAATGTTAATCCCATGATACAAACAAACCTATTGGATGCACAAGATTTGTTAAAAACCCTAATTTGACTAGAATATGCCTAGGGAGGACGAAAATTACCTAAAAGTTAATCCAATAACACAAACACACATTTTGGATGCGCCAGCTTGGGTAAAAACCCTAATTCGACAAGAATAAGCGTAAAGAGGACGAAAATGACCTAAATGTTAATGCATTGACACAAATGAACTTATTGGATGAACATGATTGGTTAAAAACCTAAACTGGACTATAATAAGCCTAGGGAAGACGAAAATGACCTAAGAGTAAGCCTAGATAGGACGAAAATGACATAAATGTTAATCCAATGACAGAAACACACGTATTGGATGCACAAGATTGGTTAAAAACCCTAATTGGACAAGAATAAACCTATGGAGGACTAAATGACATAAATGTTAATCCAATGACA
>NC_021166.2:40122782-40163691 GCF_000331145.2 Cicer arietinum | reverse complement strand
TTGGATGCAAAAGATTGGTTAAAAAACCTAATTGGACAAGAATAATCCAAGGGAGGACGAAAATGAGCTAAACGTTAATCCAATGACACAAATAAACTTATTGGACGCACAAGATTGGTTAAATATCCTAATTGGACTAGAATAAGCCTAAGGAGGAAAAAAATGACTTAAATGTTAATCCAATGACACAAACACACCTATTAGATGCATAAGATTTGTTAAAAGCCCTTTTTGGACAAGAATAAGCCTATGGAGGGTAAAAAAGACCTAAATTTTAATCCAACGACACAAACACACCTATTGGATGCACAACATTGGGTAAAAACCCTAATTTGACTAGAATAAGCCTAGGGAGGATGAAAATGACCTAAATGTTAATTCAATGACACAAATGAACTTATTGGATGCATAAGATTTGTTAAAAATTCTAATTGAACTAGATTAACCCTAGGGAGGACAAAAATTACTTAAATGTTAATCTAATGACACAAATACACCTATTGGATGCATAAGATAGGTTAAAAACCCTTATTGGACAAGAAAAAACCTATGGAGGGTTAAAATGACCTAAATGTTAATCCAATGACACAAACAAACCTATTGGATGCACAAGATTGTTTAAAAACCCTAATTTGACTAGAATATGCCTAGGGAGGACCAAAATTACCTAAAAACCCTAATTCGACAAGAATAAGCGTACGGAGGACAACCTAAATGTTAATCCAATGACACAAATGAACTTATTGGATGAACAAGATTGGTTAAAAACCTAAACTGGACTAGAATAGGCCTAGGGAGGACGAAAATGACCAAAATGTTAATCCAATGACACAAATGAACTTATTGGATGAACAAGATTGGTTAAAAACCTAAACTGGACTAGAATAGGCCTAGGGAGGACGAAAATGACCAAAATGTTAATCCAATGACACAAACACACCTATTGGATTCACAAGATTGATTAAAAACCATAATTGAACAAAGAGTAAGCCTAGATAGGACGAAAATGACGTAAATGTTAATCCAATGACACAAACACACCTATTGGATGCACAAGATTGGTTAAAAACCCTAATTGGACAAGAAAAAGCCTATGGAGGATGAAATGACATAAATGTTAATCCAATGACACAAATGAACTAATTGGACAAGAATAAGCCTAGGGAGGACGAAAATGACCTAAATGTTCATCCAATGACACAAATGAACTTATTGGATGCACAAGATTGGTTAAAAACCCTAATTGGAAAAGAATAAGCCAAGGGAGGACAAAAATGACCTAAATGTTAATCCACTCACACCAAAACACCCATTGGTTGCAAAAGATTGGTTAAAACACCTAATTGGACAAAAATAATCCAAGGGAGGACGAAAATGAGCTAAACGTTAATACAATGACACAAATAAACTTATTGGACGCACAAGATTGGTTAAATATCCTAATTGGACTAGAATAAGCCTAGGGAGGATGAAAATGACCTAAATGTTAATCCACTCACACCAAAACACCCATTGGTTGCAAAAGATTGGTTAAAACACCTAATTGGACAAGAATAATCCATGGGAGGACGAAAATGAGCTAAACGTTAATACAATGACACAAATAAACTTATTGGACGCACAAGATTGGTTAAATATCCTAATTGGACTAGAATAAGCCTAAGGAGGAAAAAAATTACTTAAATGTTACTCCAATGACACAAACACACCTATTGGATGCATAAGATGGCTTAAAAGCCCTTGTTGGACAAGAATAAGCCTATGGAGGGTTAAAAAGACCTAAATGTTAATCCAACGACACAAACACACCTATTGGATGCACAAGATTGGGTAAAAACCCTAATTTGACTAGAATAAGCCTAGGGAGGATGAAAATGACCTAAATGTTAATTCAATGACACAAATGAACTTATTGGATGCATAAGATTTGTTAAAAATTCTAATTGAACTAGATTAAGCCTAGGGAGGACGAAAATTACTTATATGTTAATCTAATGATACAAATACACCTATTGGATGCATAAGAAAGGTTAAAAACCCTTATTGGACTAGAAAAAGCCTATGGAGGGTTAAACACACCTAAATGTTAATCCAACGACACAAACACACCTATTGGATGCATATGATTGGGTAAAAACCCAAATTTGACTAGAATAAGCCTAAGGAGGATGAAAATGACCTAGATTTTAATTCAACGACACAAATGAACTTATTGGATGCATAAGATTTGTTAAAAATTCTAATTGAACTAGAATAAGAATAGGGAGGACGAAAATTACTTAAATGTTAATCCAATGACACAAATGAACTAGAATAAGAATAGGGACGACGAAAATTACTAAATGTTTATCCAATGACACAAATTAATTTATTGGATGCACAAGATTGGTTAAAAATCCTAATTGGACTAGAATAAGCCTAGGGAGAATGAAAATGACCAAAATGTTAATCCAATGACACAAACACACCTACTGGATTCACAAGATTGATTAAAACCCATAATTGGACTAAAAGTAAGCCTAGATAGGACGGAAATGACATAAATTTTAATCAATTGACACAAACACACCTATTGGATACACAAGATTGGTTAAAAACCCTAATTGAACAAGAATAAGCCTAGGGAGGACGAAATGACATAAATGTTAATCGAATGACACAAATGAAGGTATTGGGTGCACAAGATTCGTTAAGAACGCTAATTGGACAAGAATAAGGCTATGGACGAAGAAAATTACCTAAATGTTAATCCAATGACACAAATGAACTTATTGGATGCACAAGATTGGGTGAAAACACTAATTTGACAAGAATAAGCCTAGGGAGGATGAAAATGACCTAAATGTTAATTCAATGACACAAATGAACTTATTGGATGCGTAAGATTGGATAAAAACCCTATTTCGACAAGAATAAGCCTATGGAGGACGATGTTAATCCAATGACACAAATGAACTAATTGGATACATAAGATTTTTTACAAACCCTAATTGGACTGGAATAAGCCTAGGAAGGATGAAAATGACCTAAATGTTAATCCAATAACACCAAAACACATTTTGGATGCGCAACATTGGTTAAAAACCCTAATTCGACAAGAATAAATGTACGGACAACGAAAAAGACCTAAATGTTAATCCAATTACACAAATGAACTTATTGAATGAACAAGATTGGTTAAAATCCCTAATTGGACTAGAATAAACCTAGGGAAGACGAAAATAACCTAAATGTTAATCAAATGACACAACCAAATTTATTGGATTAACCTGATTTGTTAAAAACCCTAATTGGACTAGAATTAGCCTAGGGAGGACGAAAATGACCTAAATGTTAATCCAATTACACAAATGAACTTATTGGATGCACAAGATTGGTTAAAAACCCTAATTGGACTAGAATTAGCCTAGGGAGGACGAAAATGACCTAAATGTTAATCCAATGAGACAAACACACCTATTGGATTCACAGGATTGATTAAAAACCCTAATTGGACAAGAATAAGCAAAGGGAGGAAGAAAATGACCTAAATGTTAATCCACTGACACAACTGAACTTGTTGGATGCACAAGATTGGTTAAAAAGCCTAATTGGACTAGAATAAGCCTAGGAAGGATGAAAATACCTAAATGTTAATCCAATAACACAAACTCACATTTTGGATGCGCAACATTGGTTAAAAATCCTACTTCGACAAGACTAAGCGTAGGGAGGACGAAAACGACGTAAATGTTAATCCAGTAAAACAAATGAACTTATTGGATCCACAAGAATGGTTAAAAACCCTAATTGGACAAGAAAAAGCTTATGGAGGACGATGTTAAAAACTCTACTTGGACTAGAATAAGCCTAGGGAGGACGAAAATGATCTAAATGTTTATCCAATGACACAAACACACCTATTGGATGCATAAGGTTGGTTTAAAACCCTAATTTGGCTATAATAATCCTATTGAGGACGAAAATGACATAAATGTTAATCCAATGACACAAATGAACTTATTGGATGCACAAGATTGGTTAAAAACCTTAATTGGACTAGAATAAGCCTAGGGAGGACGAAAATGACCTAAATGTTCATCCAATGACACAAATGAACTTATTGGATGCACAAGATTGGTTAAAAACCTTAATTGGACTAGAATAAGCCTAGGGAGGACGAAAATGACCTAAATGTTAATCCAATGACACAAATGAACTTATTGGATGCACAAGATTGGTTAAAAAGCCAAATTGAAAAAGAATAAGCCTAGGGAGGATGAAAAATGACCTAAATGTTAATCCAATGACACAAACACACCTATTGGACGCACAAGATTAGTTAAAAGCCCTAATTGGACAAGAATAAATCTGAGGAGGACGAAAATGACCTTAATGTTAATCCAATGACAAAAATGAACTTATTGGAAGCACAAGATTGGTTAAAAACCCTAATTGGACATGAAAAAGCTTATGGAGGACGATGTTAATCCAATGACACAAATGAACTTATTGGATACACAAGATTTGTTAAAAACTCTAATTGGACTAGAATAAACCTAGGGAGGACGAAAATGACCTTAATGTTAATCCAATGTCAAAAATGGACTTATTGTATGCACAAGATTGGTTAAAAACCCTAACTGAGCTAAAATAAGCCTTGGAAGAATGAAAATGACTTAAATGTTAAACCAATAACAAAAACACACGTTTTGGATGCGCTAGATTGGTTACAAACCCTAATTGGAAAGAATAAGCGTAGGGAAGACGAAAATGACCTAAATGTTAATCCAATGACACAAATCAACTTATTGGATGCACAAGATTGGTTAAAAACCCTAATTGGACAAGAATACGCCATTGGAGGACGAAAATGGCATAAATGTTAATCCAATGGCACAAATGAACTTATTGGATGCAATGGATTGGTTAAAAACCCTAACTGTACTAGAATAAGCATATGGAGAACGAAAATAACCTAAATGTTAATTCAATGACCCAAACACCAAAATTGGATGCACAAGATTGGTTAATAACCCTAATTGGACAAGAATAAGCCTAAGGAGGACGAATATGATCTAAATGTTCATCCAATCAAACAAACACACCTATTGGATGCACAAGATTGATTAAAAATACTAATTGGACTAGAAAAAACCTAGGGAGGACAAAAATGACCTAAATTTTCATCCAATGACACAAAAACACCTATTCGATGCACAAGATTGGTTAAAAGCCTATAGAGGGCTAAATCGACCTTAATGTTAACCTAATGACACAAACATACCTATTGGAAGGACAAGATTGGTTAAAAGCTCTAATTAGACTAGAATAAGCCTAGGAAGGATGAAATATCCTAAATGTTAATCCAATAACATAAACACACCTATTGGAAGCACAAGATTGGTTAAAAATCCTAATTGTAGAAGAATATGCCTAGGAAGTACGAATATGACACAAATGTTAATACAATGACACAAATGATCTTCATGGATGCACAAGACTAGTTAAAAAATCCTAATTAGACTAGAATAAGCCTAGGGAGGACGAAAATTACTTAAATGTTAATCTAATGACACAAACACACCAATACGATGCACAACGTTGGTTAAAACCCCAATTGGACAAGAATAAGCTTAGGGAGGACGAAAATGACCTAAACGTTATTCCAATGACACAAATGAACTTATTTGATGTACAAGTTTTGTTAAAAACCCTAATTGGAGAATAATAAGCCTAGGGAGATCGAAAAAGACCTAAATGTTAATCCAATGACACATATGAACTTATTGGATGCACGACATTGGTTAAAAACCCTAATTGGACTAGAATAAGACTAGGGAGGATGAAAATGACCTAGATTTTACTCCAATGACACAAACACACCTATTGGAATCCCAAGATTGGTTAAAAACCCTAATTGGAAAAGAATAAATGTTAATCCGGTGACAAAAATGAACTTATTGGACGCATAAGACTGGTTAAAAACCCTAATTGGACAAGAATAAGCCTAGGGAAGACAAAAATAATCCTAAATTTTAATCCAATGACACAGATGAATATTTTGGATGCACAAGATTGGTTAAAAATTCTAATTGCACTAGAATAAGACTAGGGAGGACGAAAATTACTTAAATCTTAATCCAATGACACAAAAACACCTATTGGATGCACAACATTGGTTAAAACACAAATTGGACAAGAATAAGCCTAGGGAGGACGAAAATGACCTAAATGTTATTCCAATGACACAAATGAACTTATTTGATGCACAAGTTTTGTTAAAAACCCTAATTGGAAAAGAATAAGCCTAGGGAGGACGAAAATGACCTAAATATTAATCCAATGACACAAATGAACTTATTGAATGGACAACATTCGTTAAAAACCCTAATTGGACTAGAATAAGACTAGGGAGGATGAAAATGACATAAATATTAATCCAATGACACAAACACACCTATTGGAAGCCCAAGATTGGTTAAAAACCCTAATTTTAAAAGAATAAGCGTAGGGAGGACGAAAATTACCTAAATGTTAATCTAATGACACAAATTAAATTATTGGATGCACAAGATTGGTTAAAAACCCTAATTGCACTAGAATAATCCTAGAGAAGACGAAAATGACCTAAATGTCAATCCAATGACACAAATGAACTTATTGGATGCCCAAGATTGGTTAAAAACCCTAATTGTTAAAGAATAAGCGTAGGGAGGACGAAAATGACCTAAATTTTAATCCAATGACACAAACACAACTATTTAATGCATAAGATTCGTTAAAAAGCCTTATTGGACTAGAATAAGCTTAGGGAGGACGAAAATGACTTAAATGTTAATCCAATGAGACAAACACCCCTATTGGATGCATAAGGTTGATTAAAAACCCTAATTGGACTAGAATAAGCCTAGGGAGGATGAAAATGACCTAATTGTTAATTCAATGATACAAATGAACATATTTGATGCATAAGATTGGTTAAAAACCCAATTTGGACAAGAATAAGCCTACGAAGGGCGAAAATGACCTAAATGTTAATCCAATGACACAAACACACTTATTGGTTGCACAAGATTTGTTAAAAATCCAAATTGGACAAGAATAAACGTTTGGAGGATGAAAAACACCGAAATGTTAATCCAATGACAAAAATGAAGTTATTAGATGCACAAGATTGGTTAAAAACCCTAATTGGACATGAATAAGCCTAGGGAGGTCGAAAATGACCTTAATGTTAATCCACTGACACAAATGAACTTATTGGATGCACAAGATTGGTTTAAAACCCTAATTGGTTAAGAATAAGCCAATGGAGGACGATGTTTATCCAATGACACAAATGATCTTATTGAATGCACAAGATTTGTTAAAAACCCTAATTGGACAAGAATAAGCCTAGGAAGGACGAAAATGACCTAAATGTTAATCCAATAACACAAACACACCTATTGAATCGACAAGATTGGTTAAAAACCCTATTTGGACAAGAATAAGCCTAGGGAAGACGTAAATGACCTAAATGTTAATCCAATGACACCAATAAACTTATTGGATGCACATGATTGGTTAAGAAACCTAATTGATCAAGAATGAGCCTAGGAAACACGATGTTAATCCAATGACACAAATGAAGTTAGTGGGTGAACAAGAATGGACCCTAATTGAACAAGAATAAGCCTATGGAAGACACAAATGACCTAAATGTTAATATAATGGCACAAGATTAGTTAAAACCCCTAATTGGACAAGAATAAGCTTAGGGAAGACGAAAATGACCTTATTTTAATATAATGGCACAAATGAACTTATTGGATGAACAAGATTGGTTAAAAACCTATATTGGACTAGAATAGGCCTAGGGAAGACGAAAATGACCTAAATGTTAATCCAATGACACAAATTAACTTATTGGATGCACAAGATATGTTAAAAACCTTAATTGGACTAGAATAAGCCTAGGGAGGACGAAAATGACCTAAATGTTAATCCAATGACAGAAACACACCTATTGGATTTACAAGATTGATTAAAAACCATAATTGGACTAAGAGTAAGCCTACGGAGGACTATTGGCTACAAACCATAAATGATTAAAAACCATAATTGGACTACAAGATTGATTAAAAACCATAAATGTTAATCCAATGACACAAACACACCTATTGGCTGCACAATATTGTTTAAAAACCCTAATTGGACTAGAACAAGCCTAGGGAGGACAAAATGACCTAAATGTTAATCCAATGACACAAATGAAGGTATTGGATGCACAAGATTGGTTAAGAACGCTAATTGTACAAGATTAAGCCTATGGACGATAAAAATGACCTAAATGTTAATCCAATGACACAAATGAACTTATTGGATGCACATGATTGGTTAAAAAACCTAACTTGACTAGAATAACCCTAGGAAAGATTATTTTAATCCAATGACACAAATGAAGTTTTTAGATGACAAGACTGGTTAAAAACCCTAATTGAACAAGAATAAGGCTATGGAAGACACAAATGACCTAAATGTTTTTCTAACCAAACAAACACACCTATTGGATGCACAAGATTAGTTTAAAACCCTAATTGGATAAGAATATGCTTAGGGAAGACGAAAATGACCTATATTTTAATCCAGTGGCACAAATGAACTTATTGGACGAACAAGATTGGTTAAAAACCTAAATTGGACTAGAATAAGCCTAGGGAAGACAAAAATGACCTAAATGTTAATCCAATGACACAAATTAACTTATTCGATGCACAAGATTGGTTAAAAACCCTAATTGGACTAGAATAAGCCTAGGGAGGACGAAAATGACCTAAATGTTAATCCAATGATAGAAACACACCTATTGGATTTACCAGATTGATTAAAAACCATAATTGGACTAAGAGTAAGCCTAGGGAGGACGGAAATGACATAAATGTTAATCTAATGACACAAAAACACCTATTGGATGCACAATATTGTTTAATAACCCTAATTGGACTCGAATAAGCCTATGGAGGACGAAATGACCTAAATGTTAATCCAATGACACAAATGAAGGTATTGGATGCACAAGTTTGGTTAAGAACGCTAATTGTACAAGAATAAGCCTATGGACGACAAAAATGACATAAATGTTAATCCAATGACACAAATGACCTTATTGGATGCAAAAGATTGGTTAAAAACCCTAATTATACTAGAATAAGCATAGGAAGGATGAAAATAACCTAAATGTTAATCCAGTAACATAAACACACCTATTGGAAGCACAAGATTTGTTAAAAACCCTAATTGTAGAAGAATAAGCCAAGGGAGGACGAATATGACCCAAATGTTAATACAGTGACACAAATGAACTTATTGGATGCACAAGACAGGTTAAAAATCCTAATTGGACTAGAATAAGCCTAGGGAGGACAAAAATTACTTAAATGTTAATCCAATGGCAAAACACCTCTATTGGATGGAAATAACCTAAATGTTAATCCAATGACACAAATAAAGGTATTGGATGCACAAGATTGGTTAAGAACGCTAATTGTACAAGAATAAGCTATGGACGATATAAACGACCTAAATGTTAATCCAATGACACAAATGAACTTATTGGATGCACTAGATTGGTTAAAAACCCTAATTGGACAAGAATAAGCCGAGGGTGGACGAAAATGACATAGATGTTAATCCACTGACAAAAACATACCTATTGGATGTAAAAGATTGGTTAAAAACATAATTGGACAAGAATAAGCTCGAGGAGGACGAAAATGAGCTAAATGTTAATCCAATGACACAAATAAACTTATTGGATGAACAACATTGGTTAAAATCCCTAATTGGACTAGAATAAGCCTAGGGAAGACGAAAATGACCTAAATGTTAATCCAATGACACAAATAAACTTATTGGATTCACAAGATTGGTTAAAAACTCTAATTTGACTAGAATTAACATAGGGAGGACGAAAATAACATAAATGTTAATCCAATGACACAAACACACTTATTGGATTCACAAGATTGATTAAAAACCCCAATAGGACTAAGAATAAGCCTAGGGAGGACAAAAATAACCTAAATGTTAATCCAACGACACAAATGAAGTTATTGGATGCAGAAGATTGGTTAAAAACCCTAATTGGACAAGAATAAGCAAAGGGAGGAAGAAAATGACCTAAATATTAATCCACTGACACAAATGAATTTATTGGATGTAAAAGATTTGTTAAAAACATAATTGGACAAGAATAATCTCGCGGAGGATGAAAATGACTTAAATTTTAATCCAATGACACAAATGAACTTATTGGATGCATAAGATTGGTTAAAAAACCCAATTGGACAAGAATAAGCCTAGGGAGGACGAAAAAGACGTAAATGTTAATCGAATGACACAAATGACAGTATTGGATGCAGAAGATTGGTTAAAAACCCTAATTGGACAAAAATAAGCCTAGGGAGGACGAAAATGACCTAAATGTTAATCCAATGACACAAATGAAGGTATTGGATACTCAAGATTGTTTAAAACTCTAATAGGTCTAGAATAGGCCTATGGAGGACGAAAACGATATAAATGTTAATCCAATGACACAAATGAACTTATTGAATGCACAAGATTGGTAAAAAAAATCCTAACTTGACTAGAATAAGTCTAGGGAGGATGAAAAAGACCTAAATGTTAATCCAATGACACAATCAAACCTATTGGATGCACAAGATTGGTTAAAAAACCGAATTGGAAAAGAATAAGCGTAGGGAGGATGAAAATGACATAAATCTTAATCCAATTAGACAAACAAACCTATTGGATGTACAAGAATGGTAAAAAATCCTAATTGGACTAGTATAAGCCTAGGGAGGACGTAAATTACTTAAATGTTTATCCAAACACACAAACACAACTATTGGATGCACCAGATTCGTTAGAAACCCTAATTGGCCAAGAATATGCCTAGAGAGGACGAAAATGACATAACTGTTAATATAATAACAAAAATTAACTTATTGGATGTACAAGGTTGGTTAAAAACCCTAATTGGATGACCTATATTTTAATCCAGTGGCACAAATGAACTTATTGGACGAACAAGATTGGTTAGAAACCTAAATTGGACTAGAATAAGCCTAGGGAAGACAAAAATGACCTAAATGTTAATCCAATGACACAAATTAACTTATTCGATGCACAAGATTGGTTAAAAACCCTAATTGGACTAGAATAAGCCTAGGGAGGACGAAAATGACCTAAATGTTAATCCAATGATAGAAACACACCGATTGGATTTACCAGATTGATTAAAAACCATAATTGGACTAAGAGTAAGCCTAGGGAGGACGGAAATGACATAAATGTTAATCTAATGACACAAACACACCTATTGGATGCACAATATTGTTTAATAACCCTAATTGGACTCGAATAAGCCTATGGAGGACGAAATGACCTAAATGTTAATCCAATGACACAAATGAAGGTATTGGATGCACAAGGTTGGTTAAGAACGCTAATTGTACAAGAATAAGCCTATGGACGACAAAAATGACATAAATGTTAATCCAATGACAAAAATGAACTTATTGGATGCACAAGATTGGTTAAAAACCCTATTTGGATAAGAATAAGCTTAGGGAGGTAGAAAATGACATAAATGTTAATCCAATCACACAAACACTCCTCTTGGATGCAGAAGATTGGTTAAAAACCCTAAATGGACTAGAATAAGCGTAGGAGGACGAAAATACCATAAATCTTTATCCAATTACAAAAACAAACCTATTGGATGTAAAAGATTGGTTAAAAACCCTAATTAAACTTGAATAAGCCTATGACTAATGAAAATGACCTAAATGTTAATGAATAACACAAACAAACATTTTGGATGCTCAAGATTGGTTAAAACCTTTAATTGGACAAGAATAAGCGTAGGGAGGACGAAAATGACATAATTGTTAATCCAATGACACAAATGAACTTATTGGATGCACAAGATTGGTTAAAAATCCTAATTAGACTAGAATAAACCTAGGGAAGACGAAAAATGACCTAAATGTTAATCCAATGACACAACCACACCTATTGTACGAACAAGATTTGTTAAAAACCCTAATTGGAAAAGAATAACCGTAGGGAAGACGAAAATTACCTAAATGTTAATCCGATGACACAAATTAATTTATTGGATGTACAAGATTGGTTAAAAACCCATATAGGACAAGAATAAAGCTAGGGAGGACGAAAATAACCTAAATGTTAATCGAATGACAAAAATGAGGGTATTGGATGCCCAAGATTTGTTAAAAACGCTAATTGGAAATGAATAAGCGTAGGGAGGACAAAAATGACCTAAATGTTAATCCATTGACACAAATTAAATTATTGGATGCACAAGATTGGTTAAAAACCCTAATTGGACTAGAATAAGCCTAGGAAACACGAAAATGACATAAATGTTAATCCAATAACACAAACACACCTATTGGATGCACAAGATTAGTAACAAACCCTAATTGGACAAGAATAAGTCTAGGGAGGACGAAAATGACATAAATTTTAATCCAATGGCACAAATGAACTTATTGGATGAACAAGAATGGTTAAAAATCCTAATTGGACTAGAATAAGCCTAGGAAGGACGAAAATTACTTAAATGTTAATCCAATGACACAAACACACCAATTGGATGCACAAGATTGGTTAAAAACCCTAATTGGACAAGAATAAGGCTATGGTGGATGAAAACGACTTTAATGTTAATCCAATGACACAAATGAACTTATTGGATGCATAAGATTGGTGAAAAACCCTAATTGTACTAGAATAAGCCTAGGAAGGATGAAAATGACCTAAATGTTAATCCAATGACACAAATTAACTTATTGGATGCACAAGATTGGTTAAAAACCCATATTCGACAATAATAAGCCTAGGTAGGACGAAAATGACCTAAATGTTAATCCAACGACACAAACATACCTATTGGATGCACAAGATTGGTTAAAAACCCTAATCTGACAAGAATAAGCCTAGGGAGGACGAAAATTACCTAAATGTTAATCCTTTGACCCTATTGAACTTATTTGAGCACAAGATTGGTTAAAAATTCTAATTGGAGTAGAATAAGTCTAGGAAGGATAAAAACGAACTAAATGTTTATCCAATATAACAAACATGCCTATTGGATGCACAAGATAGGTTAAAAACCCAAATTGGACAAGAATCAGCCTAGAGACGAAGACCAAAATAAGCCTACGGAGGACGAAAATGACCAAAATGTTAATCCAATGACACAAACACACCTATTAGATTCACAAGATTGATTAAAAAGCATAATTGGACTAAGAGTAAGCCTAGATAGGACGAAAATGACATAAATGTTAATCCGATGACACAAACACACCTATTGGATGCACAAGATTGGTTAAAAACCCTAATTGGACAAGAATAAGCCTATTGAAGGTATTGGATGCACAAGATTGGTTAAGAATGCTAATTGGACAAGATTAAGCCTATGGACGATGAAAATTACCTAAATGTTAATCCAATGACACAAATGAACTTATTGGAGGCACAAGATTGGTTAAAAACCCTAATTGTACTAGAATAAGCATAGGAATTTTGAAAATGACCTAAATGTTTATCCAATAATACAAACACACATTTTGGATGCACAAGATTGGTTAAAAACCCGAATTGGACTAGAATAAGCATAAGGGGGACGAAAATCACCTAAATGTTAATCCAATGACACAAAGAAACTTATTGGATGCACAAGATTGGTTAAAAATCCTAATTGGACTAGAATAAGTCTAGGGAGGACGAAAATGACCTAAATGTTAATCCAATGACACAAACACACCTATTGGATGCATAAGGTTGGTTTAAAACCCTAATTTGGCTATAATAAGCCTATAGTGGACGACAATGACATAAATGTTAATCCAATGACACAAATGAACTTATTGGATGCAGAAGATTGGTTAAAAAAACCCTAATTAGACAAGAATAAGCGTAGGGAGCTCGAAAATGACCTAAATGTTAGTCCACTGACACAAATGAACTTATTCATGCACAAGATTGGTTAAAAAGCCAAGTTGGATTAGAATAAGCCTAGGGAAGATGAAAATGACCTAAATGTTAATCCAATGACACAAATGAACTTATTGGATGCACAAGATTGGTTAAAAAGCCAAGTTGGATTAGAATAAGCCTAGGGAAGATGAAAATGACCTAAATGTTAATCCAATGACACAAATTAACTTATTGGATGCATAAGATTGGTTAAAAACCCTAATTGGACTTGAATAAGCCTAGGAAGGATGAAAATGACCTAAATGTTTATCCTATAAAACAAACACACCTACATGATGCACAAAATTGGTTAAAAATCGTAATTGCACTAGAATAAGCCTAGAGAGGACGAAAATGACCAAAATGTTAATCCAATGACACAAACACACCCATTGGATTCACAAGATTGATTAAAAAGCATAATTGGACTAAGAGTAAGCCTAGATAGGACGACAATGACATAAATGTTAATCCAATGACACAAACACACCTATTGGATGCACAAGATTGGTTAAGAATGCTAATTGGACAAGATTAAGCCTATGGACGATGAAAATTACCTAAATGTTAATCCAATGACACAAATGAACTTATTGGAGGCACAAGATTGGTTAAAAATCCTAATTGGACTAGAATAAGTCTAGGGAGGACGAAAATGACCTAAATGTTCATCCAATGACACAAATGAACTTATTGGAGGCACAAGATTGGTTAAAAATCCTAATTGGACTAGAATAAGTCTAGGGAGGACGAAAATGACCTAAATGTTCATCCAATGACACAAATGAACTTATTGGAGGCACAAGATTGGTTAAAAATCCTAATTGGACTAGAATAAGTCTAGGGAGGACGAAAATGATATAAATGTTTATCCAATGACACAAACACACCTATTGGATGCATAAGGTTGGTTTAAAACCCTAATTTGGCTATAATAAGCCTATAGTGGACGACAATGACATAAATGTTAATCCAATGACACAAATGAACTTATTGGATGCAGAAGATTGGTTAAAAAACCCTAATCAGACAAGAATAAGCGTAGGGAGCTCGAAAATGACCTAAATGTTAATCCACTGACACAAATGAACTTATTCATGCACAAGATTGGTTAAAAAGCCAAATTGGACTAGAATAAGCCTAGGGAAGATGAAAATGACCTAAATGTTAATCCAATGACACAAATGAACTTATTGGATGAACAAGATTTGGTAAAAATCCTACTTGGACAAGAATAAGCCTAGGGGGGACGAAAAATGAACAAAATGTTAATCCAATGACACAAATGAACTTATTGGATGCATAAGATTGGTTAAAAACCCTAATTGGACTTGAATAAGCCTAGGAAGGATGAAAATGACCTAAATGTTTATCCTATAAAACAAACACACCTGCATGATGCACAAGATTGATTAAAAACCGTAATTGGACTAGAATAAGCCTAGGGAGGACGAAAATGACCAAAATGTTAATCCAATGACCCAAACACACCTATTGGATTCACAAGATTGATTAAAAAGCATAATTGGACTAAGAGTAAGCCTAGATAGGACGAAAATGACATAAATGTTAATCCAATGACACAAACACATCTATTGGATGCACAAGATTGGTTAAAAACCCTAATTGGACAAGAATAAGCCTATTGAAGGTATTGGATGCACAAGATTGGTTAAGAATGCTAATTGGACAAGATTAAGCCTATGGACGATGAAAATTACCTAAATGTTAATCCAATGACACAAATGAACTTATTGGATGCACAAGATTGCTTAAAAACCCTAATTGTACTAGAATAACCATAGGAATTTAGAAAATGACCAAAATGTTTATCCAATAATACAAACACACATTTTGGATGGACAAGATTGGTTAAAAACCCGAATTGGACTAGAATAAGCATAAGGGGGACGAAAATGACCTAAATGTTAATCCAATGACACAAATAAACTTATTGGATGCACACGATTGGTTAAAAATCCTAATTAGACTATAATAAGTCTAGGGAGGACGAAAATGATATAAATGTTTATCCAATGACACAAACACACCTATAGGATGCATAAGGTTGGTTTAAAACCCTAATTTGGCTATAATAAGCCTATAGTGGACGACAATGACATAAATGTTAATCCAATGACACAAATGAACCTATTGGATGCAGAAGATTGGTTAAAAAACCCTAATCAGACAAGAATAAGCGTAGGGAGCTCGAAAATGACCTAAATGTTAATCAATTGACGCAAATGAAATTATTCATGCACAAGATTGGTTAAAAACCCAAATTGGACTAGAATAAGCCTAGGGAAGACGAAAATGACCTAAATGTTAATCCAATGACACAAATGGACTTATAAGATGAACAAGATTGGGTAAAAACCCTAATTGGACAAGAATAAGCCTAGGGAGGACGAAAAATGACCTAAATGTTAATCCAATGACACAAACACACCTATTGGACGCACAAGATTGGTTAAAAACTCTAATTGGACAAGAATAAAGCTAGGGAGGATGAAAATGACCTTATTGGATGCACAAGAGTAGTTAAATACCCTAATTGGACAAGAATAAGCCTGTGAAGGACGACGTTAATTCAATGACACAAATGAAATTATTGGATGCACAAGATTGGTTAAAAACCCTTACTGAGCTAGAATAAGCATAGGAAGGATGAAAATGACCTAAATGTTAATCCAATAGCACAAACACACGTTTTGGATAAGCAAGATTGGTTACAAACCCTAATTGGAAAGAATAAGCGTAGGGAGGACGAAAATAACCTAAATGTTAATCCAATGACACAAATCAACTTATGGATGCACAAGATTGGTTAAAAACCCTAATTGGACAAGAATACACCAATGGAGGACGGAAATGACATTAATGTTAATCCAATGGTACAAATGAACTTATTGGATGCATAAGATTGGTTAAAAACCCTAATTGGACAAGAATAAGCCTAGGTAGGACGAAAATGACATAAATGTTAATCCAATGACACAAATGAACTTAATGGATGCACAAGATTGGTTAAAAACCCTAATTGTACTATAATAAGCATAAGAAGGATGAAAATGACCTAAATGTTAATCCAATAAAACAAACACACATTTTTGATACGCAAGAATGGTTAAAAACCCTAATTGGACATGAATAAGCGTAGGGAGGACGAAAATCACCTAAATGTTAATCCAATTACACAAATAAACTTATTGGAAGCACAAGATTGGTTAAAAATCTTGATTGGACTAGAATTAGCCTAGGGAGTACGAAAATAATATAAATGTTTTTTTTATGACACAAACACACCTATTGGATGCATAAGGTTGGTTTAAAACCCTAATTTTGCTATAATAAGCCTATGGAGGACGAAAATGACATAAATGTTAATCCAATGACACAAATGGACTTATGGGATGCACAAGACTGGTTAAAAAACCCTAATTAGACAAGAATAAACGTAGGGAGGACGAAAATGACCTAAATGTTAATCCAATGACACAAATGAAATTATTGGATGCACAAGATTGGTTAAAAACCCTAATTGGACAAGAATGAGACTAGGGAGGACGAAAAATGACCTAAATGTTAATCCAATGACACAAATGAAATTATTGGATGCACAAGATTGGTTAAAAACCCTAATTGGACAAGAATGAGACTAGGGAGGACGAAAAATGACCTAAATGTTAATCCAATGACACAAACACACCTATTGGACGCATAAGATTGGTTAAAAACTCTAATTGGACAAGAATAAATCTAGGGAGGACGAAAAAGACCTTAATGTTAATCCAATGACAAAAATGAACTTATTGGACGCACAAGAGTGGTTAAAAACCCTAATTGGACAAGAATAAGCCTATGAAGGACGATGTTAATTCAATGACACAAATGAAATTATTGGATGCACAAGATTGGTTAAAATCCCTAACTGAGCTAGAATAAGCCTAGAAAGGATGAAAATGACCTAAATGTTTATCCAACAACACAAAAACACGTTTTGGATGCGCAAGATTGGTTACAAACCCTAATTGGAAAGATTAAGCCTGGAGAGGACGAAAATAACCTAAATGTTAATCCAATGACACAAATCTACTTATTGGACGCACAAGATTGGTTAAAAATCCTAATTGGACTAGAATAAGCCTATGGAGGACAAAAATAATCTAAATGTAAATCCAATGACACAAACACACCTATTGGATGCACAAGATTGGTTAAAACCCCTAATTTCGCTAGAATAAGCCTTGGGAAGACGAAAATGGCCTAAATGTTTTTCCAATAAAACAAACACACCTATTGGATGCACAAGATTGGTTAAAAACCCTAATTGAACAAGAATAAGCGTAGAGATGACGAAAATGACCTAAATGTTAATCCAATGACACAAACACACCTATTGGAAGCACATGATTGGTTAAAAACCTTAATTGGACAAGAATAAGCCTAGGGAGGACAACAATAACCTAAATGTAAATCCCATGACACAAATGAACTTATTGGATGCACAAGATTGGTTAAAAACCTAATTGAACAAGAATATGCCTATGGGGGGCGATTTTAATCCAATGACACAACTGAACTTATTGGATACACAACATTTGTTAAAACACTAATTGGACTAGAATAAGCCTAGGAAGGATGAAAATGACCTAAATGTTAATCCAATAACACAAACCCACCTATTGAATGCACAAGAATGGTTAAAAACCCTAATTGATCAAGTATAAGCGCAAGGAGGACGAAAAGACCTATATGTTAATCCAGTGACACAAATGAACTTATTGGATGCAGAAGATTGGCTAAAAAAACTCTAATTGGACTAGAATAAGCCTAGGAAAGATGAAAATGACGTAAATGTCTATCGAATAAAACAAACACTCCTATTCGATGCACAAGATTAGTGAAAAAAAACCCTAATTGGACAAGAATATGCGTAGGGAGGACGAAAATGACCTAAATGTTAATCCAATGAAAAACGAACTTATTGGACGCACAAGATTGGTTCAAAAGCCTAATTGGACTAGAATAAGCATAGGGAACGCGAAAATGACCTAAATGTTAATCCAATGACACAAATGAACTAAATGGATGGACAAGATTGGGTAAAAACCCTAATTGGACAAGAATTAGGCTTGGAAGGACGAAAATGACCTAAATGTTAATCCAGTGACACATACACACCTATTGGATGCACAAGATTGGTTAAAACTCCTAATTGGACACGAATAAGCCTAACGAGGATGAAATGACCTTAATGTTAATCCAAAGACATAAATGAACTTATTGGATGAACAAGATTTGTTAAAAACCCTAATTTAACAAGAATAAGCCTATGGAGGACGATGTTAATCCAATGACACAAATGAACTTATTGGAAGCACAAGATTGGTTAAAAACACTAATTAAGCTAGAATAAGCCTAGGAAGGATGAAAACGACCTAAATTTTAAACCAATAACACAAACACACATTTTGGCTGCGCAAGATTGGTTCAAATTCCTAATTGGAAAGAATAAGCCTAGGAATGACAAAAATGACCTAAATGTTAATCCAATGACACATACAACCCTATTGGATGCAAAAGATTGGTTAAAAACCCAAATTGAACATGAATAAGCCTGGGGAGGACGAATATGACCCAAATGTTAATACAATGAAACAAATGAACTTATTGGATGCACAAGGCTGGTTAAGAACCCTAATTTGGCTAGAGTAAGCCTAGGGAGGACAAAAATGACATAAATGTTAATCGAATGACACAAATGAACTTATTGGATGCATAAGATTGGTTAAAGACCCTAATTGGCCTACAATAAGCCTAGGAATGAAGAAAATGACCTAAATGTTTATCGTATCAAACAAACACACCTCTTGGATGCACATGATTGGTTAAAAATCCTAATTAGACAAGAATAAGCGAAAGGAGGACGAAAATGACCTAAATGTTAATCCAATGACACAAATGAACTTATTGGATGCACAAGATTGGTTAAAATCCTAATTGGACTAGATTAAACCTAGGGAAGACGAAAATGGCCTAAATGTTAATCCAATCACACAAATGATGTTATTTGATGAACAAGATTGGGAAAATGTTAAACCTATTGGAAGCACAAGATTGGTTAAAAACTCTAATTGTAGAAGAATAAGTCTAGGGAGGACGAATATGACCCAAATGTTAATACAATGCCACAAATGAACTTATTAGATGCACAAGACTGGTTAAAAAATCCTAATTGGACTAGAATAAGCCTAGGGAGGACTAAAATGACCTAAATATTAATCCAATGACAAAAATGAACTTATTGGATGCATAAGATTTGTTAAAGACCCTAATTGGACTAGAATAAGCCTAGGAAGAATGAAAATGACCTAAATGTTTATCCTATAAAACAAACAAACCTATTGGATGCACAAGATTGGTTAAAACCTTTAATTGGACAAGAATAAGCGTAGGGAGGACGAAAATGTCCTAAATGTTAATCCAACGACACAAATGAACTTATTGGATGCACAAGATTGGTTAAAATCCTAATTGTACTAGAATAAACCTAGGGAAGACGAAAATGACCTAAATGTTAATCCAATGACACAAATGATCTAATATGATGAACAAGGTTGGGTAAAAACCCTATTTAGACAAGAATAAGCCTCGGGAGGACAAAAATGACCTAAATGTTAATCCAATGACACAAATGAAGTTATTAGATGCACGACATTGGTTAAAAACCCTAATTGGACTAGAATAAGACTAGGGAGGATGAAAATGACCTAGATTTTAATCCAATAACACAAACACACCTATTGGATGAATAAGATTAGTTACAAACCCTAATTGGACAAGAATAAGTCTAGTGAGGACGAAAATGACATAACTTTTAATCCAATGGCACAAATGAACTTATTAGATGAACAAGAATGGTTAAAAATCCTAATTGGACTAGAATAAGCCTAGGAAGGACAAAAATTACTTAAATGTTAATCCAATGACACAAACACACCTATTGGATGCATAAGATTGATTAAAAACCATAATTGGACAAGAATAAGCCTATGGAGGATGAAAACGACTTTAATGTTAATCCAATGACACAAATAAACTTATTGGATGCATAAGATTGGTGAAAAACCCTAATTGTACTAGAATAAGCCTAGGAAGGATGAAAATGACCTAAATGTTAATCCAATGACACATATTAACTTATTGGATGCACAAGATTGGTTAAAAACCCATATTGGACAAGAATAAGCCTAGGTAGAACGAAAATGACCTAAATGTTAATCCAACGACACACACATACCTATTGGATGCACAAGATTGTTTAAAAACCCTAATTGGACAAGAATTAGCCTAGGGAGGACGAAAATGACTTAAATGTTAATCCTTTGACCCAAATGAACTTATTTAATGCACAAGATTGGTTAAAAATCCTAATTGGACTAGAATAAGCCTAGGAAGGATAAAAACGACCTAAATGTTTATCTAATATAACAAACATGCCTATTGGATGCACAAGATAGGTTAAAAACCCAAATTGGACAAGAATCAGCCTAGGGACGACGAATATCACCTAAATGTTAATCCAATGACACAAACACACCTATTGGATGCACAAGATTGTTTAAAAACCCTAATTGGACAAGAATTAGCCTAGGGAGGACGAAAATGACCTAAATGTTAATCCAATGACACATATTAACTTATTGGATGCACAAGATAGGTTAAAAACCCAAATTGGACAAGAATCAGCCTAGGGACGACGAATATCACCTAAATGTTAATCCAATGACACAAACACGCCTATTGGTTGCACAAGATTTGTTAAAAACCCTAATTGGACAAGGATAAGCCTATTCAAGACAAAAATAAGGTAAATGTTAATCCAGTTACACAAATGAACTTATTGGATGCACAAGTTTTGTCAAAAACCTTAATTGGACAAGAATAAGCCTAGGGAGGACGAAAATGACCTAAATGTTAATCCAACTACACCAAGGAACTTATTGGATGTACAAAATTGGTTGAAACCTTAATTGAACTAGAATAAGCTTATGGGGGATGCGAATGACCTAAATGTTAATCCAATGACACAATCACATCTTTTGGATGCACAAGATTGGTTAAAAACCCAAATTGGAAAATAAGAAGCGTAGGGAGGACGAAAATGACATAAATCTAAATCCATTTACACGAACAAACTTATTGGATGCACAAGATTGGTTTAACACCCTAACAGGACAAGAATAAGCCTAGGGAGGACGAAAACATTCTAAATGTTAATCCAATGACAAAAATGAACTTATTGGATGCACAAGATTGGTTAAAAACCCTAATTTGACAAGTACAAGCCTAATGAGGACGAAAATGACTTAAATGTTAATCCAATGACACAAACACACCTAATGGATGCACAAGAATTGTTTAAAACCCTAATTGGACAAGACTAAGCCTATGGAGGATGATATTAATCCAATGACACGAATGAACTTATTGGATTCACAAGATTGGTTAAAAACCTTAATTGGACTAGAATAAGGCAAAGAAGGACGAAAATGACCTAAATGATAATCCAATAACACAAACACACATTTTGGATACCCAAGATTGGTAAAAACCCTAATTGGACATGAATATGCGTAGGGAGGACGAAAATTACTTAAATGTTAAATCAATGACATAAATGTACTTATTGGATGCACAAGATTGGTTAACAACCCTAATCGAACTAGAATAAGCTTAGGAAAGACGAAAATGACCTAAATGTTAATCAAATGACACAAATTAACTTATTGGATGCACAAGATTGGTTAAAAACCCTAATTGGACTAGAATAAGCCAATGGAGGACGATGTTTATCCAATGACACAAATGATGTTATTGAATGCACAAGATTGGTTAAAAACCCTAATTGGACTAGAATACGCCTAGGAAAGATTAAAATGACCTAAATGTTCATCCAATAACACAAACACACCTATTGAATCCACAAGATTAGTTAAAAACCCTAAATGTGACAAGAATAAGCCTAGGGAAGACTTAAATGACCTAAACGTTAATCCAATGACACCAATGAACTTATTGGATGCACATGATTGGTTAAAAAACTTAATTGGACTAGAATAAGCCTAGGAAAGACGATGTTAATCCAATGACACAAATGAAGTTATTGGATGAACAAGACTGGTTAAAAACCCTAATGGAAGACGCAAATGACCTAAATGTTATTCTAACCAAACAAACACACCTATTGGATGCACAAGATTAGTTAAAAACCCTAATTGGACAAGAATAAGCTTAGGGAAGACGAAAATGACCTATATTTTAATCCAATGGCACAAATGAACTTATAGGATGAACAAGATTGGTTAAAAACCTAAGTTGGACTAGAATAAGCCTAGGGAAGACGAAAATGACCTAAATGTTAATCCAATGACATAAATTAACTTATTGGATGCACAAGATTGGTTAAAAACCCTAATTGGACTAGAATAAGCCTAGGGAGGACGAAATTGACCTAAATGTTTTCCAATGACAGAAACACACCTATATGATTTACAAGATTGATTAAAAACCATAATTAGACAAGGAGTAAGCCTAGGAAGGACAAAAATGACATAAATGTTAATCCAATGACACAAACACACCTATTGGATGCACAAGATGGTTTAAAAACCCTAATTGGACTAGAATAAGCCAATGGAGGACGATGTTTATCCAATGACACAAATGATGTTATTGAATGCACAAGATTGGTTAAAAACCCTAATTGGACTAGAATACGCCTAGGAAAGATTAAAATGACCTAAATGTTCATCCAATAACACAAACACACCTATTGAATCCACAAGATTAGTTAAAAACCCTAAATGTGACAAGAATAAGCCTAGGGAAGACTTAAATGACCTAAACGTTAATCCAATGACACCAATGAACTTATTGGATGCACATGATTGGTTAAAAAACTTAATTGGACTAGAATAAGCCTAGGAAAGACGATGTTAATCCAATGACACAAATGAAGTTATTGGATGAACAAGACTGGTTAAAAACCCTAATGGAAGACGCAAATGACCTAAATGTTATTCTAACCAAACAAACACACCTATTGGATGCACAAGATTAGTTAAAAACCCTAATTGGACAAGAATAAGCTTAGGGAAGACGAAAATGACCTATATTTTAATCCAATGGCACAAATGAACTTATAGGATGAACAAGATTGGTTAAAAACCTAAGTTGGACTAGAATAAGCCTAGGGAAGACGAAAATGACCTAAATGTTAATCCAATGACATAAATTAACTTATTGGATGCACAAGATTAGTTAAAAACCCTAATTGGACTAGAATAAGCCTAGGGAGGACGAAATTGACCTAAATGTTTTCCAATGACAGAAACACACCTATATGATTTACAAGATTGATTAAAAACCATAATTAGACAAGGAGTAAGCCTAGGAAGGACAAAAATGACATAAATGTTAATCCAATGACACAAACACACCTATTGGATGCACAAGATGGTTTAAAAACCCTAATTGGACTAGAATAAGCCTAGGGAGGACGAAATGACATAAATGTTAATCCAATGACACAAATGAAGGTATGAGATGCACAAGATTGGTTAAGAACGCATATTGTACAAGAATAAGCCTATGGACGATATAAATGACCTAAATGTTAATCCAATGACACAAATGAACTTATTGGATGCATTAGATTGGTTAAAAACCCTAATTGGATAAGAATAAGCCGAGGGAGGACGAAAATGACCTAAATGTTAATCCACTGACACAAACACACCTATTGGATGTAAAAGATTGGTTAAAAACATAATTGGACAAGAATAAGCTCGGGGAGGACGAAAATGAGCTAAATGTTAATCCAATGACACAAATAAACTTATTGGATGAACAACATTGGTAAAAATCCCTAATTGGACTAGAATAAGCCTAAGGAAGACGAAAATGACCTAAATGTCAATCCAATGATACAAACACACTTGTTGGATTCACAAGATTGATTAAAAACCCCAATAGGACTAAGTATAAGCCTAGGGAGGACGAAAATAACCTAAATGTTAATCCAACGACACAAATGAAGTTATTGGATGCACAAGATCGGTTAAAACCCTAAATGGACAAGAATAAGCATAGGGAGGAAGAAAATGACCTAAATATTAATCCACTGACACAAATGAATTTATTGGATGTAAAAGATTGGTTAAAAACATAATTGGACAAGAATAAGCTCGGGGAGGATGAAAATGACCTATATTTTAATCCAATGACACAAATGAACTTATTGGATGCACTAGATTGGTTAAAAAACCCAATTGGACAAGAATATGCCTAGGGAGGACGAAAAAGACGTAAATGTTAATCGAATGACACAAATGACAGTATTGGATGTAGAAGATTGGTTAAAAACCCTAATTGGACAAGAATAAGCCTAGGGAGGACGAAAATGACCTAAATGTTAATCCAATGACACAAATGAAGGTATTGGATGCACAAGATTGGTTTAAAACCCTAATACGTCTAGAATAGGCCTAGAGAGGACGAAAACGATCTAAATGTTAATCCAATGACACAAATGAACTTATTGAAAGCACAAGATTGGTAATAAAATACTAACTTGACTAGAATAAGCCTAGGGAGGATGAAAAAGACCTAAATGTTAATCCAATTACACAACCAAACCTATTGGATGCACAAGATTGGTTAAAAAAACGAATTGAAAAAGCATAAGCGTAGGGAGGACGAAAATGACCTAAATCTTAATCCAAATAGACAAACAAACCTAGGGAGGACGAAAATTACTTAAATGTTTATCCAAACACACAAACACAACTATTGGATGCACAAGATTGTTTAAAAACCCTAATTGGCCAAGAATATGCCTAGAGAGGACGAAAATGACCTAAATGTTAATCTAATAACACAAATTAACTTATTGGATGTACTAGATTGGTTAAAAATCCTAATTTGACTAGAATAAGCTCATGGTAGGCGAATATGACATCAACGTTAATCCAATGACAAAAATGAACTTATTGGATGCCCAAGATTGGTTAAAAACCCTATTTGGATAAGAATAAGCTTAGGGAGGTAGAAAATGACATAAACGTTAATCCAATGACACAACCACACCTATTGTACGAACAAGAATTGTTAAAAACCCTAATTGGACAAGAATAAGCGTAGGGAAGACGAAAATGACCTAAATGTTAATCCAATGACATAAATGAACTTATTGGATGCACAAGATTGGTTAAAAACCCTAATTGAACTAGAATAAGCCTAGGGAAGACGAAAATGACCTAAATGTTAATCCAATGACACAATCACACCTATTGTACGAGCAAGATTTGTTAAAAACCCTAATTGGACAAGAATAAGCGTAGGGAAGACGAAAATGACCTAAATATTAATCCAATGACATAAATGAACTTATTGGATGCACAAGATTGATTAAAAACCCTAATTGAACTAGAATAAGCCTAGGGAAGACGAAATTGACCTAAATGTTAATCCGATGACACAAATTAATTTATTGGATGCACAAGATCGGTTAAAAACCCATATAGGACAAAAATAGGACTAGGGAGGACGAAAATGACCTAAATGTTAATCGAATGACAAAAATGACGGTATTGGATGCCCAAGATTGGTTAAAAACACTAATGGGAAATGAATAAGCGTAGGGAGGACAAAAATGACCTAAATGTTAGTCCGTTGACACAAATTAAATTATTGGATGCCCAAGATTGGTTAAAAACCCTAATTGGACTAGAATAAGCCAAGGAAAGACGAAAATGACATAAATGTTAATCCAATAACACAAACACACCTATTGGATGCAGAAGTTTAGTTACAAACCCTAATTGGATAAGAATAAGCCTAGTGAGGACGAAAATGACATAAATTTTAATCCAATGGCACAAATGAACTTATTGGATGAACAAGAATGGTTAAAAATCCTAATTGGACTAGAATAAGCCTAGGAAGGACGAAAATTACTTAAATGTTAATCCACTGACAAAAACACACCTATTAGATGCACAAGATTGGTTAAAAACCCTAATTTGACAAGAATATGCCTAGAGAGGACGAAAATGACCTAAATGTTAATCTAATAACACAAATTAACTTATTGGATGTACCAGATTGGTTAAAAATCCTAATTTGACTAGAATAAGCCTAGGAAGGATGAATATGATCTAAATGTTAATCCAATGACACAAATTAACTTATTGGATGCACAAGATTGGTTAAAAATCCATATTGGACAAGAATAAGCCTAGGTAGGACGAAAATGACCTAAATGTTAATCTAACGACACAAACATACCTATTGGATGCACAAGATTGGTTAAGAAGCCTAATCTGACAAGAATAAGCCTAGGGAGGACGAAAAGGACCTAAATGTTTATCCAATATAACAAACATGCCTATTGGATGCACAAGATAGGTTAAAAACCCAAATTGGACAAGAATCAGCCTAGGGACGACGAATATGACCTAAATGTTAATCCAATGACACAAACAAACCTATTGGATGCACAAGATTTGTGAAAAACCCTAATTGGACAAGAATAAGCCTAGTCAAGACAAAAATGAGCTAAATGTTAATCGATTTATACAAATGAACTTATTGGATGCACAAGTTTGGTCAAAAACCCTAATTGGACAAGAATAAGCCTAGGGAGGACGAAAATGACCTAAATGTTAATCCAATGACACAAACAAACCTATTGGATGCACAAGATTTGTGAAAAACCCTAATTGGACAAGAATAAGCCTAGGGAGGACGAAAATGACCTAAATGTTAATCCAACGACACCAAGGAACTTATTGGATGTACAAAATTGGTTGAAACCCTAATTGGACTAGAATAAGCCTAGGGAGGATGCGAATGACCTAAATGTTAATCCAATGACACAATCACACCTATTGGACGCACAAGATTGGTTAAAAACCCAAATTGGAAAATAAGAAGCGTAGGGAGGACGAAAATGATATAAATCTAAATCCATTTACACGAACAAATGAACTTATCGGATAAACAAGATTGTGTATAAACCTTAACTGGAAAAGAATAATCCTAGGGGGGACGAAAATGACCTAAATGTTAATCCAATGACACAAACACACCTATTGGATGCAAAATATTGGTTAGAAACCCTAATAGGACAAGAGTAAGCCTAGGGAGGACGAAAATGACCTAAACAAATGAATGTATTTGATTCACAAGATTGGTTAAAAACCCTAATTGGACTATTACAAGCCTAGGAAGGATGAAAATGACCTAAATGTTAATCAATAACACAAATAGACATTTTGGATGCGCAAGATTGGTTAAAAACCCTAATTGGACTAGAATAAGCGTAGGGAGGACGAAAATGACCTAAATCTTAATCCAATGACACAAATGAACTTATTGAATGCACAAGATTGGTTAAAAACCCTAATTTGACAAGTATAAGCCTAATGAGGACGAAAATGGATGCACAAGAATTGTTTAAAACCCTAATTGGACAAGACTAAGCCTATGGAGGATGATGTTAATCCAATGACACAAATGAACTTATTGGAAGCACAAGATTGGTTAAAAACCTTAATTGGACTAGAATAAGCGTAGGGAGGACGAAAATGACCTAAATCTTAATCCAATGACACAAATGAACTTATTGGAAGCACAAGATTGGTTAAAAACCTTAATTGGACTAGAATAAGGAAAAGAAGGACGAAAATGACCTAAATGATAATCCAATAACAAAAACACACATTTTGGATACCCAAGATTGGTAAAAACCCTAATTAAACAAGAATATGCGTAGGGAGGACGAAAACTACTTAAAGGTTAAATCAATGACATAAATGTACTTATTGGATGCACAAGATTGGTTAACAACCCTAATCGAACTAGAATAAGCTTAGGGAAGACAAATATGACCTAAATGTTAATCAAATGACACAAATTAACTTATTGGATGCACAAGATTGGTTAAAAACCCTAATTGGACTAGAATAAGCCTAGGAAGGATGAAAATGACCTAAACGTTTATCCAATAAAGCAAACACACATATTGGACGCACAAGATTCGTTAAAAACCCTACTTGGACAAGAATAAGCCTAGTGAGGACGAAAATGACTTTCATCTTAATCTAATGATACAAACACACCTATTGGATGCACAAGATAGGTTGAAAACCCAAATTGGACAAGAATCTGTCTAGGGATGACGAAAATGACCTAAATGTTAATCCAATGAAACAAATAAACTTATTGGACGCACAAGATTGGTTAAAAACCCTAATTGGACTTGAATAAGCCTAGGGAAGACGAAAATGGCCTAAATTTTAATCCAATGATACAAATTAAATTATTGGATGCACAAGATTGGTTAAAAACCATAATTGGACAAGAATAAGCCTAGAGAGGACGAAATGACCTAAATGTTAATCCAATGACACAAACACACCTATTGGATGCACAAGATTAGTTAAAAACCCTAATTGGACTAGAATAAGCCTAGGATATACCAAAATGACATAAATGTTACTCCAATAAGACAAACACACCTATTGGATGCACAAGATTAGTTAAAAACCCTAATTGGACTAGAATAAGCCTAGGATATACCAAAATGACATAAATGTTACTCCAATAAGACAAACACACCTATTGGATGCACAAGATTAGTTAAAAACCCTAATTGGACTAGAATAAGCCTAGGATATACCAAAATGACATAAATGTTACTCCAATAAGACAAACACACCTATTGGATGCACAAGATTAGTTAAAAACCCTAATTGGACTAGAATAAGCCTAGGATATACCAAAATGACATAAATGTTACTCCAATAAGACAAACACACCTATTGGATGCACAAGATTAGTTAAAAACCCTAATTGGACTAGAATAAGCCTAGGATATACCAAAATGACATAAATGTTACTCCAATAAGACAAACACACCTATTGGATGCACAAGATTAGTTAAAAACCCTAATTGGACTAGAATAAGCCTAGGATATACCAAAATGACATAAATGTTACTCCAATAAGACAAACACACCTATTGGATGCACAAGATTAGTTAAAAACCCTAATTGGACTAGAATAAGCCTAGGATATACCAAAATGACATAAATGTTACTCCAATAAGACAAACACACCTATTGGATGCACAAGATTAGTTAAAAACCCTAATTGGACTAGAATAAGCCTAGGATATACCAAAATGACATAAATGTTACTCCAATAAGACAAACACACCTATTGGATGCACAAGATTAGTTAAAAACCCTAATTGGACTAGAATAAGCCTAGGATATACCAAAATGACATAAATGTTACTCCAATAAGACAAACACACCTATTGGATGCACAAGATTAGTTAAAAACCCTAATTGGACTAGAATAAGCCTAGGATATACCAAAATGACATAAATGTTACTCCAATAAGACAAACACACCTATTGGATGCACAAGATTGGTTAAAAACCATAATTGGACAAGAATAAGCCTAGAGAGGACGAAATGACCTAAATGTTAATTCAATGACAAATGAAGGTATTGGATGCATAAGATTGGTTAAAAACCCTAATTGGACTAGAATAAGCATAGGGAGGACGAAATTGACCTTAATGTTAATCCAATGACGCAAATAAACTTATTGGATGCGCAAGATTTGTTAAAAACCCTAATTGGAAAAGAATAAGCCTATGGAGGTTGAAAACAACCTTAATGTTAATCCAATGAGACAAATGAACTTATTGGATGCACAAGATTTGTTAAAAACCCTAATTGGACAAGAATAAGCCTAGAAAGGATGAGAACTTCCTAAATGCTAATCCAATAACACAAACACACCTATTGGATGCAGAAGATTGGTTAAAAACTCTAATTGGGCAAGAATAAGCTTACGGAGGACGAAAATGACCTAAATGTTAATCCAATGACACAAATGAACTTATTGGATGCACAAGATTGGTTAAAACCCCTAATTGAAATAGAATAAACCTAGGGAAGACGATAAAGGCCTAAATGTTAATCCAATAAGACAAATTAACTTATTGGATGCACAAGATTGGTTAAAAACCCATATTGGAAAAGAATAAGCCTACAAACGACAAAAATGGCCTAAATGTTCAACCAATGACAACAACACACCTATTGGACGCACAAGATTGGTTAAAAACTCTAATTGGACAAGAATAAGCCTATGGAGGATGAAAACGACCTTAATGTTAATCGAATGACACAAATGAACTTATTGGATGCCTAAGATTGGTGAAAAACCCTTATTGGACTAGAATAAAGGAAGGATGAAAATGACCTAAATGTTAATCCAATGACAAAAACACACCTATTGGATGCACAAGATTTGTTAAAAACCATAATTGGACAAGAATAAGCCTAGGCAGGACAGTAATGAGCTAAATGTTAATCCAATTACACTAATGAACTTATTGGATGCACAAGTTTGGCTAAAAACCCTAATTGGACAAGAATAAGCTTAGGGAGGACGAAAATGAATTAAATGTTAATCCAATGACACAAACACGCCTATTGGATGCCCAAGAATGTTTAAAAATGCTAATTGGAAAAGACTAAGCGTAGGGAAGACAAAAATGACCTAAATGTTAATCCAATGACACAAATTAAATTATGGGATGCACAAGATTGGTTAAAAACCCTAATTGGACTAGAATAAGCCTAGGATATACCAAAATGACATAAATGTTAATCCAATAACACAAACACACCTATTGGATGCACAATATTAGTTAAAATCCCAATTGGACAAGAATAAGCCTAGGGAGGACGAAAATGACCTAAATTTTAATCCAATGGCACAAATGAACTTATTGGATGTACAAGATTTGTTAAAAATCCTAATTTGAATAGAATAAGCCTAGGGAAGACTAAAATTAGTTAAATGTTAATCCAATGACTCAAGCACACCTATTGGATGCACAAGATAGGTTAAAATCCCTATAGGACAAGAATAAGCCTATGGAGGATGAAAACGACCTTAATGTTATTCCAATGACACAAATGAACTTATTGGATGCATAAGATTGGTGAAAAACCCTAATTGAACTAGAATAAGCCTAGGGGAGAAGAAAATGACCTAAATTAATTTATTGGATGCACAAGATTGGTTAAAAACCCATATTGTGTTGGTGTAATGACCTCTAACCTTAGGAAGTTGTATAGAATATTATTAGCTAGATTATCTAATTCCTTCCTAAGTGATGAACTTAATATTAAAACCAACTTGTTTAATATTAATTCCAATTTAACCTTAATAGATTCAACAATTTATTCAAAACTGAGATTCAAGAACACATGCATTATCAAGATAAAAGAGTATAGAGATAGAGAAGTGTGCACCATGGATTTTTATATTGGTTCGACTATCAATTCGATAGTCTACATTCAGTCTGGGAATCACTTACCAATTCCAGCCTTTACTAGAAATGATTTGAGTATGTTTACAGACTTTCCAGCACTTCACTGCCTATACATCTAACTCAACATCAATCCACAACAACAACCAATCTATCCTTAAGAACTAATCGCCAAGCTCTAGCAAGATCAGATTGAGATCTCTTTTAGATGATCACACACACTCTAAAAGATGACCACCAGTTTCACAATACTGGATTTCCACCCACTTACTTTTAGAAAGATGATTCTTTCAAAAAGACTAAAAACACTTGATTCAATCACAATGAATTCTCACACTAAGTATTTGCCAATAATGTTTGTGAGTTGTAATAGTTTTTCTCAAAGTGTATTTTTCGAAAAGTCAATGAGATTCTTTTTGTTCTTTCTATGTATGTCTATATGTTATAGAATTGTGATTGATTCAATTTATATAGTTTCAAAAAAACTTCAGACAAATCGATTTCCCAATCGATTTAATTAATGTGTATTACCAGCTCAATCGATTTCCTAATCGATTTCGCGTTTCTTGTTTTTCTTGAAATTCTTGAAATAGATGAACTAATCGGTTTGCTAATCGATGTTTTTAATGCATATATCAGAAATTTATACTCAGTTCATATCAGAGTCGATTGAGTAATCGATTATAATTATTTTGTTCAAAATGTGAGATCAAACAATCGATTACTCAGTCGATTCAGTTTCACTAACATAATCGATTTGGCAATGGGCTAATTTCTCCCTGTAATTCAGACACTCAATCAAATCGATTTGCCAATCGACTGATTTCTCCCTGTAACTTAGACATTTAATCAAATCGATTTGCCAATCGACTGATTTCTCCCTGTAACTCAGATATTTAATTTCAATTGATGTGCCAATCGATTAGGCTGTATATTTCTGATAAATGATGAACTGATTCATTTATGCAATCGATTACCTAATCGATTACTTTTAGTTATAGAGCACAGGTCTGATAAAACCTGTTTAAGTAATCGATTTGCTAATCGATTAACTCAGTGAAAGCTTTGTTCTGTGAATCAGAAAATCGATTAACCAATTGATTAGTAGAAAGCTTGTACCTTAAGAAAAGTATATCAATCGATTGTCCAATTGATTTCCTTTAATCATAGAACACAGGTCTGATAACAACCTTTAAGTAATCGATTTGCTAATCTATTAACTTAGTGAAAACTTGATTCTATGACTCAGAAAATCGACTACCCAGTTGATTTACCAATTGATTGATTAATATACTTATTTTTTATTTCAGTTTTAATTGGCAAATATTAGATGTGTGAAATCGTAATGATGAATCTAACTAATAAACACTATGAACAATAGACACATTTACACATAATCTTCAAGCCTTGTATGATATGATCAATCTTTGCTTGATTGCTTGAGATCCAAGTTTTGTCCAAGTGTAGTGTTTGATTCTTTCCTGAAATGTATCTCAACTCAAATTATTAGATTAATCAAATAATGCATATACATTGTATGTTTGGGAGTTACATCAAAATCACATTCAAGGAGGCATATATCTTACAATCTCCCCCTTTTTGATTAAATGACAAAACATACAATTTAACTTTGAGTTTACATTTCAACATTAGACCTTAACTTTATAATAACTCTTATTTAAAACTCCCCCTGAATTTTAGAATTCATAATCATTTCAATTTCAAATTTCAGATTCAATTTTCAGTATACATGATAAGATAAGCGTAAGCACAAGTTAAATTCATTCAAATTATCCCCCTTTTGTCATTAAATTCAAAAAGAAGATACAAGAGAGAATAAGAGATATACTGAAAAAAAATAACAAAACAACAAAGAAAACAAACAAAAACTAAAAAACTAATCTAGGGCTGTTCCTTATTAGTAGTGGGGGAAAGAGGTTCATCTTCTTGATTGGCCACTTGTGTGCCAATGTCAGCTATATCTTCAAATGACATCGTGAGACCCAAATGGTCTTGGATGGCATCTACATCCTGAACAATTGAGTTGAGGGTTGTCTGGAGTCGCACAAGGGAGGCTTCCACCTTAGCATTGTGTTTAGCTTGAGAGTCCATAAATTCCAGCAACTTAGCTAAAATCTCAGATTGGTTTTCAGCTAGCTCAGGTTGTTCAGCATTTGGTTGTGCCCTTGTCCAAATACCATTGATCCTTTTCAACTGCATTTGGTTGACAGTTGATTCCCCAAAAATCAGAGTTGTTTTTACTGATTCTTCATTGACAACTGATATTTTAAAGTGTCTCAGAATCTTTGTGATCAGTTGAGGGTAAGGGAGCATTTTCTTTCCTTGTGCTACTTCTAACATATTAGCCAGCACAATCCATGCCCAACTCATCTTGGGTTCCTTGTAAAGGCCCCAAAGAAGAGTGATGTCAAGCCTTTGAACTACAACATGATTCCATGATCTAGGTACCAACATTCTGGTTAGCACATACATCAGCAATCTGTGCTGAATCTTCATTTGACCAATAGGGAGAGAGATGCCTTCCACAAACCCTTCAACCATCAAGTCTTGAATGGCTGTGTGTCTGTCTACTGATGTTTCCCAAGCATCATCAGTAGAGTCAGGATTGGTCCTACCATCCACAGCTTCTCCATAGAAGGGCAATCCTCACAGCCTGGAGAACTCCCTAAAAGTCATGGAAATTTTCTTCCCTTTAACTTCAGACTCAAATCTAAAGCATGTGAGTGTGAAGTTTGAGTAGAAGGCCCTAATGAGTCTTGGATAGATTTCCAGAGAGCAGGATAGAAAATCTATCAATCCATGAAATTTTAGATGGTTTTGGAATGTGGATCCATTTGAATCAAATTAGGCAAAATCCAGAGTTCTTGCCTCATGGATTTTCCTCTTTAGGAAACAGGTGGAAGAACAATGTCTTCAACAGGTTTGCCTTTGGGAGGCTGAGGCTTCTTTGGCTGAGGGGAAGAGATGGTTTTCTTCTTCTTTTGGGTTGGCCCCTTCATGGCATCACCCATCATCTTTTCAGTTTGAGGAACCTTCCTCTTTTTGGTTGTTCCTTGATCAGTGGCAATGGCCTTCCCTTTATCATTTGCCAATACCTTATGAGTGGGTATGGAAACTCTCTTTGCAGGAGGGGAAGTAGGTTGAGGAGAAGGAGTTCTTCCAATAGAGGTTGAGGAAGAATCTAGGGAAATGGATTTCGAAGAAGATGATTGTGGTTTCTCACTTGTCTGTTTTACACTTGCCATTATAGAGATTTTGGAAATTTGAGAGGTTTGAGAAGATTGAGAAGGATCAAAGCACAAAGAAATCGAGTTTGGGGAGAGTTGGATAGTGAAAATGTGATTTGATAGTGAAAATGGGTTGAGAAATCGATTTAGGGATTTATATAGAACTATTCAGAGTCGATTTCTGAATCGATTTTATTTCACATTTGCGTACAAAACGTCGATTGTCAAATCGATTTTGTTACCGTTATTGGAGGGAAATGAAAGGTTTCCGTTACAACTCCCTCCAACGGCTAGTATTTTTGCAACAGTCGTATTGCAAATCGATTCCTTAATCGATTTTATTAAGTGAATGTTCAATGGATAAATCGATGTCCAAATCGATTTCCATATCAGTTCAGGAAAACTTCTCATAACAGTAGCGATTTCCAAATCGAATTCTTTGAAGATATTGACCATACAAGGATTTCAACCGACTTCCAAATCGACTTATTTGGCTCACAGTTTTTATAATCTGATACAATCGATTACCAAATTGATGCTGGTTTTGAGTTTGGAAAATTTCTCAAATCTTTGGATTTCTGGGAGAAATAATCGATTATGCAATCGAATTTTTAAAACTATTTTCCATATCCTCAATCGATTCACCAATCGATTAGATATATGTATAGTTTGTCATATCTATTCTGGTTCAGCATTTATTACTAACACAGATTACCAAATCGATTATGAAATCGATTGTTGTGTTTTATACTTTGACAATTGAGAAAGTTTGTAGCATAAATCGATTATGAAATCGATTTTGTAGTACTGATTTGACATTTTGACACAGGATAGTCGACTTGCAAATCGACTTATCTATTGTAAGTTAAAAATTTAAAGAGAACATCGATGTCTCAATCGATTTTCTACAGAGATCATATTTCATTTTGATCCATTATACCAAGTTTCATTCTAATATAGAAGAAACTTTCTTTGGGTAGGGCTTTGGTAAATATATCAGCTAATTGATCAGATGTATTAATATATTCAAGCATGATATTACCATTTTGGTATTGATCCTTAATGAAATGATGTCTAATCTCTATATGCTTTGTTCTTGAGTGCATAACAGGATTCTTTGTGATATTTATGGCACTAGTGATGTCACACATTATTGGCACAGTTCCAAGATCAACACCAAAGTCAGAAAGGTGTTGTTTCATCCATAATATTTGTGCACAACAACTTCCAGCAGCTACATATTCAGCCTCAATTGTTGAAAGTGCCACACTATTTTGCTTCTTGCTATGCCAAGATACAAGTGAATTCCCTAATAGATGGCAAGTACCAGATGAACTTTTTCTGTCTAAATTGCAACCAGCAAAATCAGAATCAGAATAGCCAACAAGAGTGGAAGTTGATCCCTTAGGATACCATAAGCCTAGATGTTTGGTTCATATTAGTTAAAAATCCTAATTGGACTAGAATAAGCCTAAGGAAGACGAAAATGACCTAAATGTTAATCCAATGACACAAGTGAAGTTATTGGGTGCACAAAATTGATTAAAAACCCTAATTGGACTAGAATAAGCTTATGGAGGATGAGAATGACCTACATGTTAATGCAATAACACAAACACACCTATTATATGCACAAGATTGGTTAAGAACCCTAATTGGACAAGAATATGTCTAGGGAGGACGAAACTGAGCTAAATGTTAATCCAATGAAACAAATGAACTTATTGGATGCACAAGATTGGTAAAAAAGTCGTAATTCGACTAGAATAAGAATAGCGAGGACGAAAATGACTGAAATGTTAATCCAATGAAACAAACACACCTATTGGATGCACAAGATTGGTTAAAAACCCTAATTGGACAAGATTAAGCCTAGGGAGGGTAAAAATGATCTAACTGTTAATTCAACGACACAAACACACCTATTGGATGACCTAAATGTTAATCCAATCACAAAAATGAACTGATTGGATGAACAAGATTGGTTAAAAATCCTAATTGGACAAGAATAAGCATAGGGAGGACGAAAACGACCTAAATGTTAATCCGATAACAAAAATGAATTTATTGGACGCGCATGATTGGTTAAAAACCCTAATTGGACAAGAATAAGCATAGGGAGGACGAAAACGACCTAAATGTTAATCCGATAACAAAAATGAACTTATTGGACGCGCATGATTGGTTAAAAACCCTAATTGGACAAGAATAAGCATAGGGAGGACGAAAACGACCTAAATGTTAATCCGATAACAAAAATGAATTTATTGGACGCACATGATTGGTTAAAAACCCTAATTGGACTAGAATAAGCCTAGGGAAGAAAAAAATGAAATAAATGTTAATCTAATGACACAAACACGCTTATTGGATGCACAAGATTGGTTATAAACCCTAATTGGAATGAAAAAGCCTAGGGAGGAAGAAAATGACCTAAATTTTAATCCAATGACACAAATGAACTTATTGGATGCATAAGATGTGTTAAAATCCCTAAATGGACAAGAATAAGCGTAGGGAGGACGAAAAATAAGCTAAATGTTAATTCAATGACACAAATAAACTTATTGGATGCACAAGATTGGTAAATAAGTCCTAATTCGACTAGAATAAGCATAACGATGACGAAAATGAATTAAATGTTAATCCAATGAAACAAACACACTTATTGGATGCACAAGAATTGTTAAAAACACTAATTGGACAAGAATAAGCGTAGGGAGGGTAAAAATGACCTAAATGTTAATCCAATGACACAAACACACCTATTGAATGCTCAAGATTGGTTAAAAACCCTAATTGGACAAGAAAAAGTGTAGGGAGGACGAAAATGACGTAAATAGTAATCCAATGACACAAATGAACTTATTGAATACACAATATTGGTTAAAAACCTTAATTCGACAATAATAAGCCTTTGGAGGACGAAGTTAATCCAATGACACAAATGGACATACTGGATACACAAGATTGGTTAAAAACCCTAATTAGACTAGAATAAGTCTAGGAAGAATGAAAATGAACTAAATGTTAATCCAATAACACAGACTCATATTTTGGATGCGCAAGATTGGTAAAAACCCTAATTTGACTAGAATAAGCCTAGGGAGGAAGAAAATGACCTAAATGTTAATCCAATCACAAAAATGAACTGATTGGATGCACAAGATTGGTTAAAAACCCTAATTGGACAAGAATAAGCGTAGGGAGGACGAAAAGGACCTAACTGTTAATCCAATAACACAAATGAATTTATTGGATCACAAGATTGGGTTAAAACCCTAATTGGACTAGCCTAAGCCTAGGGAAGAAGAAAATGACATAAATGTTAATCTAATGACTCAAACACGCTTATTGGATGCACAAGATTGGTTAAAAAGCTTAATTGGACAAGAACGAGCATACAGAGGACGAAAATGACCTAAATGTTACTCCAATGACACAAATAAACTTATTGGATACACATGATTGGTTAAAATCCTAATTGGACTAAAATAAGCCTAGGGAGGACGAAAATGACCTAAATGTTAATCCAATGACACAAATACACCTATTGGATGCACAAGAATATGCCAAGAGAGGACGAAAATGACCTAAATGTTATTTTAAATATACAAATGACCTTATTGGATGCACAAGTTTGGTTAAAACACAAAGTGCACAAGAATAAGCCATGGGAGGAAGATAATGACGTAAATGTTATTTCAATGACACAAATGAACTTATTGGATGCACAAGATTGGTTAAAAACCTTTATTGGACTACAATAAGCCTAGGGAGGATGAAAATGACCTAAATGTTAATCAAATGACGCAAACAAACCTATTGTATGCACATGATTGGTTAAAAACTCTAATTTGACAAGAATATGACTAGGGAGGATGAAAATGACATAAATGTTAATCCAATTACACAAATAAACTTATTGGATGCACAACATGGATTCAAAACCATAATTGGACTAGAATAATCCTAGGGAGGACAAAAATGACCTAAATGTTAATCCAATGACACCAACACACCTATTGGATGCACAAGATTGGTTAAAAACCCTTATTGGACAACAATAAGCCAAGAGAGACAAAAATGACCTAAATGTTAATCCAATTACACAACTGAACTTATTGGTTGCACAAGTTTGGTTAAAAACCCTAATTGGACAAGAAAAAGCCTAGGGAGGAAGAAAATGACCTAAATGTTAATCCAATGACACAAATGAACTTATTTGATGCATAAGATTGGTTAAAATCCTTAAATGGACAAGAATAAGCGTAGGGAGGACGAAAAATAAGCTAAATGTTAATCCAATGACACAAATAAACTTATTGGATGCACAAGATTTGTAAATAGGTCCTAATTTGACTCGAATAAGCATAACGAGTACGAAAATGAATTAAATGTTAATCCAATGAAACAAACATACCTATTGGATGCACAAGAATTGTTAAAAACCCTAATTGGACAAGAATAAGCCTAGGGATTCTAAAAATGACCTAAATGTTAATCCAAGGACACAAATTGTAAGACCCGTAATTTTAAAGTGTGCTTTATGTATTTTTGTGTATTTTGGATTTTGGCTCGGAGGTTTTTTTTAGCCAAAGTTAATAATATTTTGGAGATATTTGTTAAAAGAAAGTAATATATATATATATATATATAAATATATTTATGTATATATGTTTGTTTGAGGGGAAAGGAAAAGGAAATAGAAAAGAAAAGAAAGGAAAGGAAATAGAAAGGAAAGAGAATAGAGGAAAGGAAAAAGGAAAGAAAACTGAAAGAAACATTTCCATCGTCTTCTTCCTCTGACCCGCGGCCAATTTCCCTCCTTTCTCCCGTTTTCATTTTCGTCGCTTTCTTTTCTTCAAAACTAGTAACCCAAGGTTGGGTGAGAGTTAGAACAAGGATTTCGCAACTCCACTCTTCCTCCTTGATTCGAAAACGAAGAAAAACGGTATTTGAGATTCAAACGCAAACCCCTTCGTTTCGTCTAGATCCAAGCTTCATTTCGCGAAGGGTTAGAAGGGAAAGTTGCTCACTACCACGCTACGGTGCTAGGGGACCAACTTGGAGGCGACGTTGCGAGCGAGGATTTTTAACAGTTTTACTCGCGGTACCGGAAAACCACGTTAGAGCTAACGTTAAGGTAAGGGCTCCTTCCAAACTTTTAGTTTGCATTTAGGGACTTAT
>NC_021166.2:40102557-40121159 GCF_000331145.2 Cicer arietinum | reverse complement strand
TCGATTTCCCAATCGATTGGATGGGTAAACAGGGACTTGGCCAAAATGACAAAATCGATTAGTCAATCGATTTCGTAATCAGTTTTCAAAATTCCTTTAAGAAATCGATTGCCCAATCGATTGGGCCTTAAGTCAGGGACGCACCCATATTCGACCAAATCGATTTGGGAATCGATTGGATTAAAACCTGGGGGCTCAGTACTCACCCAATCGATTTCCCAATCGATTGATTTCAGCCCAGGATTCTGTTTTCATTAAAATCCTTTACCCAATCGATTCCCCAATCGATTGGCTCAGTGAAAAATCCCAGTTTGAGTTAGATGACTGATTACTCATTAACTTATCCATGTCTTGATTTGTTATGTTTTAATTAGGGGATTGAGAACTTCATTTTGCTTTCTTTTTTAATTGGCAAAGTATTGTATGAACTTTTCGCATATTGGAAATCCTGTTAAGGTGCATGCCTAGTTGAAAAGTTATTTTTAGCATTTCAAAAACATAAATGTTATGTGTTAACTGTTATTTTCGGTTGGTGACCCTTTACAATTATTGTGGAAATCTGGGCTATGCCCTCAGATGAGAGTCGGGACGGTCCTACCGGTTCGTACCCTACGGACGGGAATGGAGATGACAACGCTTGACTGCAGTTATGTTAGGAGGAGCTCACGGGGCGCGTGGAGATCACTCAGGGTGTATAGTTTTGTTAGGATGATCAGATTAGGTTGATGTATAGGGACTAGGCGTCCTTCTTTTTGGGTTGGAGTATTTATATTTTGGAAAACTGTACTTATACTATATATGTCAGTTTGACACCTTATTCGAATGGGTTCCATGTACCATTTGCTGTTGTGTAAATATTTTGGATTTATAATTGGAGAAACTTTTCCGCTGCTTGTAATTTATAATGACGCAATTATTTATCCAAAGGCATTTCTTTTCTTATTTCTCTATTTAGGTTTAATTCTTTTTTTTTAAAAAAAAAAAAATATACCCTCGCTTTGAAAAACGGGGTGTTACACAAACACACAATTGGAAAAGAATAAGCGTCGGGAGGACGAAAATGACCTAAATGTTAATCCAACGATACAAACAGACCTATTGGATGCAAAAGATTGGTTAAAAACCTTTATTGGACAAGAATAAGCCTAGGGAGGACGAAAATCAGCTAAATGTTAATCCAATGACACAAATGAACTCATTGGATGCACAAGATTGGTAAATAAATCCGAATTCTACTAGAATAAGCATAGCGAGGACGAAAATGAATTAAATGTTAATCCAATGAAACAAACACACCTATTGGATGCACAAGATTGGTAAAAAACCCTAATTAGACAAGAATAAGACTAGCGAGGGTAAAAATGACTTAAATATTAATCCAATGACCCAAACACACCTATTGGATCCACAAGATTGGTTAAACACCCTAATTGAAAAAGAATAAGGGTTAGGAGGACGAAAATGACAAAAATCTTAATCCAATTACACAAACAAACCTATTGGATGCACAAGATTGGTTTAAAACTCAAATTGGACAAGAATATGCCCAAGGAGGTCGAAAATGACCTAATTGTTAATCCAATGACAGAATTGATGTTTTTAGATGCACAAAATTGGTTAAAAATCCTAATTGGACTAGAATAAGCCTAGGGAGGATGAGAATGACCTAAATGTTAATGCAATGAAAGAAAAACACCTACGAGATTCACAAGATTGGATAGAAACCCTAATTGGAAATGAATAAGCGTCGGGAAGACGAAAATGGCATAAATCTTAATCCAAATACTTAAACAAATCTATTGGATGCACAAGATTGGTTAAAAACTCTAATTGGACTAGAATATGCCTAGGTAGGACGAAATTGACCTAAATTTTAATCCAACGACATAAATTAACTTATTGGATGCACAAGATTGATTAAAAATCCTAATTGGACAAGAATCGGCCTAGGGAGGACGAAAATGACCTAAATGTTAATCCAATGACACAAATAAACTTATTGGATACACAAGATTGGTTAAAATCCTAATTGGACTAGAATAAGCCTAGGGAGGACGAAAATTACCTAAATGTTAATCCAATGACACAAATACACCTATTGGATACACAAGATTGGTTAAAAACCCTAATTGGACAAGAATAAGGCTAAGGTGGACAAAAATGACTTCAATGTAATTTCAATGACAAAAATGAACTTATTGGATGCACAAGATTGGTTAAAAACCCTTATTGGACTAGAATAAGCCTAGGGAAGATGAAAATTACCTAAATGTTAATCCAATGACACAAATACACCTATTGTATACACAAGAATAGTTAAAAACTCTATTTTGACAAGCATTAGCCTAGGGAGGATGAAAATGACCTAAATGTTAATCCAATTATACAAATAAACTTATTGGATGCACAACATGGATTAAAAACCCTAATTGGTTTAGAATAAGCATAGGGAGGATGAAAATGACATAAATATTAATCCAATGACACAAACACACCTATTGGATGCACAAGATTGGTTAAAAACCCTAAATTGACAAGGATAAACCAAGGGAGGACGAAAAATGACCTAAATGTTAATCCAATGACACAAATGAACTTATTGGTTGCACAAGTTTGGTTAATAACCGTAATTGGACAAGGATAACCCATAGGGAGGAAGAAAATGACCTAAATGTTAATCAAATCACACAAACAAACCTATTGGATACACAAGATTGGTTAAAACCCCTAATTTGCCTAGAATAAGCCTATGGAGGACAAAAATGACCAAATTTTTAACCCAATGACACAAATGAACATATTGGATGCACAAGATCGGTTAAGAACCCTAATAGGACTAGATTAACGCTAGAAATTACGAAAATGAACTAAATGTTAATCCCATGACACAAACACACCTATTGGACATACAAGATTGGTTAAAAACCTTAATTGGACAAGAACGAGCCTTGGGAGGATGAAAATGACCTAAATGTTAATCCAATTACACAAATGAACTTCTTGGATGCACAAGACTGTTTAAAAACCCTAATTGGAAAAGAATAAGCCTAGGGAGGACCAAAATGACCTCAATTTTAATCAAATGATACAAATGAATTTATTGGATGCACAAGATTGGTTAAAAACCCTAATTGGATAAGAATAAGCCTAGGGAGGATGAAAACGACCTAAATGTTAATCCAATGACACAAACACACCTATTGGATGCACAAGATTGGTTAAAAACCCTAATTGGGCAAGAAACAGCCTAGGGAGGATGAAAATGACCTAAATTTGAATCCCATGACACAAATGAACTTATTGGATGCACAAGATTGGTTAAAAACCCTATTTGGAAAAGAATAAGGCTACGGAGGACGAAAATGACCTAATTGTTAACCTAATGACACAAACACACCTATTGGATGCAGAAGACTGGTTAAAATCCCTAATTGGACAAGAATAAACCTAAGGAGGAAGAATATAATCTAAATGTTAATCCATTGACACAAACACACCTATTGGATCCAAAAGATTGGTTATAAACCCTAATTGGACTAGAATAAGCCTAGGAGGACGAAAATGAGCTAAATGTTAATCCAATGACACAAATGAACTTACTGGAGGCACAAGATTGGTTAAAAATCCTAATTCGACTAGAATAAGCATAGGGATGACGAAAATTTCATAAATGACAATCCAATGACACAACTGAAGTTATTGGATGCACCAAATTGGTTAAAATTCCTAATTGGACTAGAATAAGCCTAGGGAGGATGAGAATGTCCTAAATGTTAATGCAATGACACAAACACACCAACTGGATGCAAAAGATTGGTTAAAAACCCTAATTGGAAAAGAATAAGCGTCGGGAGGACGAAAATGACATAAATCTTAATCCAAATACACAAACTAACCTAATGGATGCAAAAGATTGGTTAAAAACTCTAATTAGACTAGAATATGCTAAGGGAGGATGAAAATTGTCTAAATGTTAATCCAATGACATAAATTAACTTATTGGATGCACAAGATTGGTTAAAAATCCTAATTGGACTAGAATAAGCCTATAATTGACGAAAATGACCTAAATGTTAATCCAGTGACACAAATGAACTTATTGGATGCACAAGATTGGTTAAAAACCCTAATTGGACAATAATAAGCGCCGGGAGGACGAAAATGACCAAATTACTAACCCAATGACACAAATGAACATATTGGATGCACAAGATCGGTTAAGAACCCTAATTGGACTAGATTAATCCTAAAAATTACAAAAATGAACTAAATGTTAATCCAATGACACAAACACACCTATTGGATGCACAAGATTGGTTAAAAACCCTAATTGGATAAGAACAAGCCTGTGGAGGATGAAAATGACCTAAATGTTAATCCAATTACACAAATAAACTTATTGTATGCACAAGATCGGTTAAAAACCTTAATTGGACAAGAATAAGCCTAGGGAGGACGAAAATGACATAAATGTTAATGCAATGACACAAATGAACTTATTGGATGCAAAAGATTGGGTAAGAACCCTAATTGGACTAGAATAAGCCTATGGAAGACGAAAATGTCCTAAATATTAATTCAATGACACAAACACACCTATTGGATGCACAAGATTGGTTTAAAACCTTAATTGGATAAGAAAAAGCCTAGAGAGGCCGAAAATCACCTAAATGTTAATACAATTACACAAATGGACTTATTGGATGCACAAGATTGGTTGAAGATCCTAATTTGACAAGAATAAGTTTAGGGAGGACGAAAATGACGTAAATGTTAATGCAATGACACAAATGAAATTATTGGATGTAAAAGATTGGGTAAAAACCCTAATTGGATTAGAATAAGCCTATGGAAGACGAAAATGTCCTAAATATTAATTCAATGACACAAACACACCTATTGGATGCACAAGCATGGATAAAAACCCTAATTGGACAAGAATAAGCCTAGAGAGGCCGAAAATCAGGTAAATGTTAATACAAATACACAAATGGACTTATTGGATGCACTAGATTGGTTAAAAACCCTAATTAGACAAGAATAAGCATAGGGAGGATGAAAACGACCTAAATGTTAATCCAATGACACAAACATACCTATTGGATGCACAAGATTGGTTAAAAACTCTATTTGGGCAAGAATAAGCCAAGGGAGGATGAAAATGACCTAAATGTGAATCTCATGACACAAATGAACGTATTGGATGCACAAGATTGGATAAAACCCCTAATTGGAAAAGAATAAGGCTAGGGAGGACGAAAATGACCTAAATGGGAATCCCATGACACAAATGATCTAATTAGATGCACAAGATTGGTTAAAAACCCTAATTGGACAAGAATAAGCCTAGGGAGGACAGAAATGACCTAAATGTTCATCCAATGACACAAACGCACCTATTGGATGCACAAAATTTTTTAAAAACCCTAATTGGACTAGAATAAACCTAGGGAGGATGAAAATCACCTAAATGTTCATCCAATGACACAAATGAACTTATTGGATGCACAATTTTGGTTAAAACCCTTATTGGACTAGAATAAGCCTAGGGAAGATGAAAATGACCTAATTGTTAATCCAATGACACAAATACACCTATTGTATGCACAAGATTGGATAAAAACTCTATTTTGACAAGAATATGCCTATGGAGGAAGACAATGACCAAAATGTTTATCCAATTACACAAATAAACTTATTGGATGCACAACATGGATTCAAAACCCTAATTAGACTGGAATAAGCCTAGGGAGGACGAACATGACCTAAATATTAATCCAATGTCACAAACACACATATTGCATGCACAAAATTGGTTCAAAATCCTAATAGGACAAGAATAAGCCTATGGAGGAAGAAAATGACCTAAATGTTAATCCAACAACACAAATGAACTTGTTGGATGCACAAGATTGGATAAAAACCCTTTTTGGACTAGAATAAGCATAGGGAGGATGAAAATGACCTAAATGTTAATCCAAAGACAAAAACGCACCTATTGTATGCACAAGATTAGTTAGAAATGCTAATTGGATAATAATAGAGGTTGTGAGGACAAAAATGACCTAAATGTTATTTCCTTGACACACACAAACCTATTGGATGCACCAGATTGGTTAAAAACTCTAATCTTACAAGAATAAGCCTAGGGAGGATAAAAATGACCAAAATGTTAATCCAATGACACAAATGAACTTATTGGATGCACAAGATTGGTTATAAACCCTAATTGGACTAGAATAAGCAAAGGAGGACGAAAATGAGCTAAATGTTACTCCAAAGGCACAAACACACCTACTTGATGCACAAGATTGGTTAAAAACCCTAATTGGACAAGAATAAACCTAGGGAGGACGAAAATGACCTAATTGGACAAGAATAAACCTAGGGAGGACGAAAATGACCTAATTGGACAAGAATAAGCCAAGGTAGAACGAAAAGGACGTAAATGTTAATCAAATGACACAGATGAACTTATTGGATGCACAAGATTGGTTAAAAACCCTTATTGTACTAGAATAAGCATAGGGAGGACGAAAATGATCTAGATGTTAATCCAATGACACAAACAAACCTATTGGATACACTAGATCGGTTAAAATCCCTAATTGGCCTAGAATAAACCTAGGGAGGACAAAAATGACAAAATTTTTAACCCAATGACACAAATGAACATAATGGATGTACAAGATCGGTTAAGAACCCTAATTGGTCTAGATTAACCCTAGAAATTACGAAAATGAACTAAATGTTAATCCAATGACACAAACACAACTATTGGACGCACAAGATTGGTTAAAAACCCTAATTCGACAAGAATAAGCATAGGGCGGACGAAAATGACATAAATATTAATGCAATGACACAAATGAACTTATTGGATGCAAAAGATTGGGTAAAAACCCTAATTGGACTAGAATAAGACTACAGAAGACGAAAATGTCCTAAATATTAATCCAATGACACAAACACACCTATTGGATGCACAAAATTGGTTAAAAACCCTAATTTGACTATAATAAGCCTAGGGAGGACAAAAATCACTTAAATGTTAATCCAATGACATAAAGGAACTTATTGGATGCACAAGATTGGTTAAAAACCCTAATTGGACTAGAATAAGCTTAGGGAGGATGAAAACGACGACCTAACTGTTAATCCAATGACACAAACACACCTATTGGATGCACAAGACTAGTTAAAAACCCTAATTCGACAAGAATAAGCCTCGGGAGGACGAACATGACGTAAATGTGAATCCCATTACACAAATGAACGTATTGGATGCACAAGATTGGATAAAAACCCTAATTGGAAAAGAATAAGGCTAGGGAGGACAAAAATGACCTAAATGTTCATCCAGTGACACAAACACACCTATTGGATGCACAAAATTTGTTAAAAACCCTAATTGGACTAGAATAAACCTAGGGAGGATTAAAATCACCTAAATGTTCATCCAATGACACAAATGAACTTATTTGATGCACAAGATTGGTTAATGTAGGAAATTATGGCCTCTATTTGTTACAAAATATAAGAAATGTATTTACTAATCTTACAAGATTATTAAACAGATTAACAATGATCAGTTGCGGAATTTATTCAGGAACAAAGATTCACAGTTGCATGAATTATCAATATAAGAGTACAGATACAATGCTTATTCAGAATATTAATCAATACAGAAATTCACCAATTTAAACATTCAAGAATAAGCATTCAAGCAATATCAAAATAAAGAGAAAGGATAAGAAAAACGTGCACCAAGATTTATACTGGTTTGGCTATCAGTTTGATAGCCTACATCCAGTCCTGAAATCTAAACCAGATTTCAGCCTTTCCAATAGAATTGACTTGAGTACGTTTTACAGATTGTCTAGCTCACACATGGCCTATCTATCCAACTCACTCGCTTCTATTACAATACCACCTTATCCCTGGAGTTACTCGCCAAACTCTCACGAGATCAAGATGTGACTTCTTCTTGATGAACACACGCACCAACCAAGATAGTCACCACTTTACACCACTGGATTTCCAGAACTTTCTTTACAGATTGTTTTACAGAAAAGAATAAAAGCGGACAAAAGATGATGACTCAATCACAATATGAATTTCACACAAAAGAATTTGCCAAATGAGTATTTTGTGTGATGAAAATAATTGTTTCAAATGTAGTGTATTGGTTGTTAGAAAATGTGTATCAGTTGTTTTAAAATGTGATTGAATCAGCTTATATATATATATATTCAGAAAAACATCAGGACAATCGATTACTCAATCGATTTTATAAAAGTTTAAAACCAGCTTAATCGATTACCCAATCGATTTTCGCGTGTCTTGTTTTTCTTGAATCTTGAAAATATAAGCATGAATCCATTTGCCAATCGATTCGTTTAATGCATAAATCAGAAACTGATACTAAGAATATATCAGAATCGATTGAGTAATCGATTAAAGGTGTTTTGTTCAAACAAGGAGATCAAAACAATCGATTGCTCAATCGACGTATATTCATAATCCTAATCGATTTGGCAATGAACTGAATTCTTCTTGTAACTCAAACATTTAGCTTCAATCGATTCGTCAACCGATTGTGCTGGTCACAGTGACTCAGACATTTACTTCAATCGATTTGCCAATCGATTGTGCTGGTCACAGTGACTCGGGCATTTACTTCAATCGATTTGCCAGTCGATTGTGCTTGTTACAGAACCTCAGCTATTTGGTCAAAATCAATGTGCCAATCGATTTATTCAATGTGTTTCTGATAAATGATTAACTTCAATCGATTACCTAATCGATTGCCACAAAACTTGTATTTTAAGAAACATAATTCAATTGATTGTCCAATCGATTTGGTTGATCACAGAACGCATTCCTGATGAAAATCATTTTCACAATCGATTTTCCAATCGATTGATTTAGTAAGTGGTTGGTTCTGTGGATCACAAAATCGATTACTCAATTGATGTCCCAATCGATTGTCCAATGGATTGGATAAAACCCAGAACTCAGGTTTCACTAAGAACCTTTAAGTAATCGATTTCCCAATCAGTTTACATAGTAAAAACTCTTGTTCTGAGTCAGACAATTGATTGCCCAATTGATTCATCAATTCACTCATTAGTTGATTGATTTACTTTATTTTGCAGAAACTTAAGTAGGAAATCATAGGGATTAGTCTACCAAAATAACTACTATGACAACTAATCACACTATACATATTTGCATCTTTCTCAAGCACATCCTCCAATTTTGGTTGATTCCTTGAGTTCCAAGCTTTTGTACCAAGTGTATAGTGTCTGCTTGTTTGCCTGAAATGTTTCTCAATTCAAATCATTAGATCAATCAAATACTTCATATGTATTTATGTTTGGGAATTAAATCAAAAACATGATCAGGGAGGCTCATGACTTACAGTTAAAAACCCTAATTGGACAAGAATAAGCCCAGGGAGGACACAAATGACCTAAATGTTCATCCAATGACACAAACACACCTATTGGATGCACAAGATTGGTTAAAAACCCTAATTCGACAAGAATAAGCCTAGGGAGGACGAAAATGACCTAAATGTTAATCCAATGACACAAATGAACTTATTGGATGCACAAGATTGGTTATAAACCCTAATTGGACTAGAATAAGCCTAGCAGGACGAAAAAGAGCTAAATGTTACTCCAACAACACAAACACACCTATTGGATGCACAAGATTGGTTAAAAACCCTAATTGGACAAGAATAAGCCTAGGGAGGACGAAAATGACCTAAATGTTAATCCAATGACACAAATGAACTTATTGGATGCACAAGATTGGTTAAAAACCCTAATTGGACAAGAATAAGCCTAGGGAGGACGAAAATGACCTAAATGTTAATCCAATGACACAAATGAACTTATTGGATGCACAAGATTGGTTAAAAACCCTAATTGAACTAGAATAATCCTAGGGAGGACGAAAATGATCTAGATGTTAATCCAATGACACAAACAAACCTATTAGATACACAAGATTGGTTAAAACCCCTAATTTGCCTAGAATAAACCTATGGAGGACAAAAATGACCAAATATTTAACCCAATGACACAAATGAACACAATGGATTCACAAGATCGGTTAAGAGACCTAATTTGACTAGATTAACCCTATAAATTACGAAAATGAACTAAATGTTAATCCAATGACACAAACACACCTATTGGGCGCACAAGATTGGTTAAAAACCCTAATTATACAAATACAAGCCTAGGGAGGATGAAAATAACCTAAATGTTAATCCAATTACACAAATAAACTTATTGGATGCACAAGAATGGTTAAAAACCCTAGTTGGACAAGAATAAGCCTATGGAAGACGAAAATGTACTAAATGTTAATCCAATGACATAAATGAACTTATTGGATGCACAAGATTGGTTAAACACCCTAATTGGACTTGAATAAGCTTAGGGAGGATGAAAACGACGACCTAACTGTTAATCCAATGACACAAACACACCTATTGGATGCACAAGATTAGTTAAAAACCCTAATTCGACAAGAATAAGCCTATGGAAGACGAAAATGTACTAAATGCTCATCCAATGACACAAACACACCTATTGGATGCACAAGATTAGTTAAAAACCCTAATTCGACAAGAATAAGCCTATGGAGGACGAAAATGACCTAAATGTGTATCCCATGACACAAATGAACGTATTGGATGCAAAAGATTGGATAAAAACCCTAATTGGAAAAGAAAAAGGCTAGGGAGGACCAAAATGACCTAAATGGGAATCCCATGACCCAAATGAACTTATTAGATGCACAAGATTGGTTTAAAAACCCTAATTGGACAAAAATAAGCACGAGGAAGACGAAAATGACCTAAATGTTCATCCAATGACATAAACACACCTATTGGATGCACAAAATTTGTTAAAAACCCTAATTGGACAAGAATAAGCCTAGGGAGGACGAAAATGACCTAAATGTTCATCCAATGACATAAACACACCTATTGGATGCACAAAATTTGTTAAAAACCCTAATTGGACTAGAATAAACCTACGGAGGATGAAAATAACCTAAATGTTCCTCCAATGACACAAATGAACTTATTGGATGCAGAAGATTGGTTAAAAACCCTAATTGGACAAGAATAAGCCTAGGGAGGACAAAAATGACCTAAACGTTAATCCAACGACACAAACAAACCTATTGGATGCACAAAACTATTTAAAAACCCAATTTGAATACGAATAAGCCTAGGGAGAATAAAAATGACCTAAATGTTAATCCAATTACACAACTAAACTAATTGGATGCACAATATTAGTTCAAAACCATAATTGGACTAGAATAATCCTAGGGATGACAAAAATCACTTAAATGTTTATCAAATGACACAAAAACACCTATTGGATGCACAAGATTGTTTAAAAACCCTAATTGGAAGAGGATAAGCTTAGGGAGGACGAAAATGACCTAAATGTTAATGCAATGACACAAATAAACTTATTGGATACATAAGATTGGTTAAAAACCCTAATTTGACTAGAATAAGCTTATGGAGGACGAAAATGACCGAAATGTTAATCCAATGACAAAAATGAACTTATTTGATGCACAAGATTGGTTAAAAACCCTAATTCGACTAGAATAAACCTAGGGAGGACGAAAATGACCTAAATGTTAATCCAATTACACAGACACACCTATTGGATGTACAAGATTGGTTAAAAACACTAATTGGACAAGAATAAGCCTAGGGAGGACAAAAAATGACCTAAATGTTAATCCAATGACACAAACACACCTATTGGATGCCCAAGATTGGTTAAAACCCCTAATTGGACAAGAATAAGCCTCAGGAGGACGAAAATGACCGAAATGTTAATCCAATTACACAGACACACCTATTGGATGCCCAAGATTGGTTAAAACCCCTAATTGGACAAGAATAAGCCTCAGGAGGACGAAAATGACCGAAATGTTAATCCAATTACACAGACACACCTATTGGATGCCCAAGATTGGTTAAAAACCCTAATTGGACTAGAATAAGCCTAGGGAGGACAAAAATGACATAAATGTTAATCCAACGACACAAACACACCTATTGGATGCACTAAACTATTTAAAAACCCTATTTGAATAAGAATAAGCCTGGGGAGGACAAAAATAACCTAAATGTTAATCCAATGACACAAATAAACTAATTCGAGGCACAATATTGGTTCAAAACCATAATTGGACTAGAATAATCCTAGGGATGGCAAAAATGACTTAAATGTTTATCCATTCGACTAGAATATTCCTAAGGAAGATGAAAATGATCTAATTAGATGCACAAGATTGGTTAAAAACTCTAATTAGAAAAGAACAAATGAACTTATTAGATGCACAAGATTGGTTAAAAACACTAATTGGACTAGAATAAGCCTAGGAGGACGAAAACGAACTAAATGTTACTCCTATGGCACAAACACACCTATTGGATGCAAAAGATTGGTTAAAAACCCTATTTGGACAAGAATATACCTAAGGAAGACAAAAATGACCTAAATGTTAATCCAATGACACAAATGAACTTATTGGATGCACAAGTTTGGTTAAAAACCCTAATTGGACAAGAATAACCCAAGGAGGACGAAAATGACCTAAATGTTAATCCAATGACACAAATCAACTTATTGGATGCACAAGTTTTGTTAAAAACACTAATTGGACAAGATTAAGCCTAGGGAGGACGAAAATGATCTAAATGCTAATTCAATGAATTAAATGAACTTATTGGATGCACAAGATTGGTTAAAAACCCTAATTGGACAAGAATAACCCAAGGAGGACGAAAATGACCTAAATGTTAATCCAATGACATAAATGAACATATTGGATGCACAAGATTGGTTTAAAACCCTAATTGGACAAGAATAACCCAAGGAGGACGAAAATGACCTAAATGTTAATCTAATGACACAAACACACCTATGGGATGCACAAGATTGGTTAAAAACCCTAATTGGACAAGAATAAGCCTATGGAAGATGAAAATGACCTAAATGTTAATCTAATGACACAAACACACCTATGGGATGCACAAGATTGGTTAAAAACCCTAATTTGAAAAGAGAAAGTGTAGGGAGGACGAAATTGACCTAAATGTTATTCCAATGACACAAACAAATCTATTGGATGCACAAGATTGGTTAAAAAAATCTAATTGGTCAAGAATATGCCTAGGGAGGATGAAAATGACTTAAATGTTAATCCAATGACACAAATGATGTTATTGGATGCACAAGATTGGTTAAAAACCCTAATTGGACTAGAATAAGCCTAGGGAGGACAAAAATGACCTAAATGTTAATCCAATGACACAAATGATGTTATTGGATGCACAAGATTGGTTAAAAACCCTAATTGGACTAGAATAAGCCTAGGGAGGACAAAAATGACCTAAATGTTAATCCAATGACTCAAATGAACTTATTAAAGTAGAAATAATGTCAATTATAAGGAATGGAGGTTTGAATTATAATTGCCCCTTTAAAAATGTTCATGTTTAAAACTAAAAATTCAACTCAAGATTGATCTTGGTTATAACGAAGATTGATCTTGGTTAGTAAAAAACAGCAATATCAATGTTATCAATATAAACTCTGATTGTAATGCATAAAATAAATAGAGATAGAGATAAAGAGATCACACAAGGATATATCCTGGTTCACCCAACCCGGGTTACGTCCAGTCCTCACAACCGTGAGATTTTGCACTATGTGTTTAAACCAAGATCGTTCTTGGTTTTCATGGATCAATCTTGATCTTTACACGGTTTCTACCTTTCTACCTAGAAAGGATTTTTCACAGGTTTACCTTACACTATTTCAGAAAGTATTTTGCAAGATACCTTTTAGAACCTAAAAGGATTTTTACACACTACTCAAGCTATATTATCAAAAATAGCCTTGAGTTACAAAGTGATGATTTAAGAGTATTAGAATCTTAGTATTGCTCAACTCTTGTTTGAGAAATAGATTCTGTAAATAGAACTCATTTGTGATTGATTCTAACACAACACAAAGATTAAAAACAACAAGCTTTAAGAATGATATTGAGATCTTTGAGTATGATTGAAATGATTGATCTTTTCTTAGTCTTTTGAGTTGTGTTTTGTTCTTCATCTTGAAGCTTTATTTATAGACTTCAAGTAGGCTTGGGCCATATGGCCGTTGAAATAGGGCCAGCTGTCATGAAAAAGCTGTTGGATAAAGTCTGCCAAAAACAAGATTGATCAGCTGCATCAAAAGATCGATCAAGGATTGATCTTTTGGTTTGTGATGAACTAGCATTGTACTCTATGATTTGTGTCAGTATGTCAGCCTTGAGTACATGCTTTTCTGTTATGTGTGTAGGCTTTAGGATAGTTCAAATCAGTAGTGTACTTTACTACTTGTAGTCTTGTACTTGCATTTTCTTTATAAGAAGAATGATCTTTGTGATATGCCTTTATTGAAGAATGTCTTTGATTCTTCAAATTCTAGAACAAATGTGACTTGGATTGATCTTTTGATGATTCTATATGAGAATATAAGATGAATAATGTTTCCATGATTGATCTTTTTACAAGGAACCTGATTCTCCTTGTTTATGCCATAAACGAAGATCGTTCTTCGTTTCTCAGCCGAAGGTCAAGATCAATCTTCGTTTTCCTGAATAGCTTTAAGATCTTCATTTTCCATAATCAATCTTTGTTTTCCAGAACTGCTTTCTTTGATCTGATTTGTGATGTTTGATACGTATCTTGTTTTAACATACTCAAAAACACATGTTAAATATCAAAACACTTAGAATCATAATTAGAATTCTTAATTATCTTTTTGTTTGTTTTCATCAAAACATTAAATTGAGATTTTGTCTCAACACTTATTGGATGCACAAATTGTTTAAAAACCCTAATTGAATAAGAATAAGCCCAGGGAGGACCAAAATGACCTAAATGTTAATCCGATGATTCAAATGAACTTATTGGATGTACAAGATTGGTTAAAAACCCTAATTGGACTAGAATAAGACTAGGGAAGACAAAAATGACCTATATGTTAATCCAATGACACAAATGAACTTATTGGATGCACAACACTGTTTAAAAACCCTAATTGGATAAGAATAAGCCTAGGGAGGACCAAAAGGATCTCAATGTTAATCAAATGATACAAATGAATTTATTGGATGCACAAGATTGGTTAAAATCCCTAATTGAACAAGAATAAGCCTAGGGAGGATGAAAACGACGTAAATGTTAATCCAATGGCACAAACACACCTATCGGATGCACAAGATTGGTTAAAAACCCTAATTGGGCAATAATGAGCCTAGGGAGGACTAAAATGACCTAAATTTGAATCCCATGACACAAATGAACTTATTGGATGCACAAGATTGGTTAAAAACCCTATTTGGAAAAGAATAAGGCTAGGCAGGACGAAAATGACCTAAATGTTCATCCAATGACACAAACACGCCTATTAGATGCACAAAATTTGTTAAAAATCCTAATTAGACTAGAATAAACCAAGGGAGGATGAAAATCACCTAAATGTTCATCCAATGACACAAATGAACTTATTGGTTGCAAAAGATTGGTTAAAAACCCTAACTGGACAAGAATAAGCCTAGGGAGGACGAAAATGACCTAAATGTTCATCCAATGACACAAACACACCTACTGGAAGCACAAGATTAGTTAAAACCCTAATTCGACAAGAATAAGCCTAGGGAGGACGAAAATTACATAAATATTAATCCAATGACAGAAACACACCTATTGGATGCACAAAATTTGTTAAAAACCCTAATTGGACTAGAATAAACCTAGGGAGGATGAAAATCACCTAAATGTTCATCCAATGACACAAATGAACTTATTGGATGCAGAAGATTGGTTAAAAATCCTAATTGGACAAGAATAAGCCTATGGAGGACAAAAATGACCTAAACGTTAATCCAACGACACAACCAAACCTATTGGATGCACAAAACTATTTAAAAACCCAATTTGAATAAGAAAAAGCCTAGGGAGGACAAAAATGACCTAAATGATATTCCAATGACACAATTAAACTAATTGGATGCACAATATTGGTTCAAAACCATAATTGGACTAGAATAATCCTAGGGATGACAAAAATGACTTAAATATTTATCAAATAGCACAAACACACCTATTGGATGCACAAGATTGGTTAAAAACCCTAGTTGGAAGAGAATAAGCTTAGGGAGGACGAAAATGACCTAAATGTTAATGCAATGACACAAATAAACTTATTGGATACATAAGATTGGTTAAAAACCCGAATTCGACTAGAATAAGCCTAGGGCGGACGAAAATCACATAAATGTTAATCCAATGACACAAACACACCTATTGGATGCACAAGATTGTTTAAAAACACTAATTGGACAAGAATAAGCCTAGGGAAGACAGAAAATGACCTAAATGTTAATCCAATGGCACAAATGAACTTATTGGATGCACAAGATTGGTTAAAAACCCTAATTGAACTAGAATATGCCCAGGGAGGACGAAAATGACCTAAATGTTAATCCAATGACACAAATGAACTTATTGGATGCACAAGATTGGTTAAAATCACTAATTGGACAAGAATAAGCCTAGGGAGGACAAAAAATGACCTAAATGTTAATCCAATGACACAAATGAACTGACTGGATGCACAAGATTGGTTAAAAACCCTAATTGGACTAGAATAAGCCGAGGGAGGACAAAAATGACCTAAATGTTAATCCAACGACACAAATAAACTAATTGGAGGCACAATAATGGTTCAAAACCATAATTGGACTAGAATAATCCTAGGGATGACAAAAATGACTTAAATGTTTATCCATTGGACTAGAATAATCCTAGGGAAGATGAAAATGATGTAATTAGATGCACAAGATTGGTTAAAAACTCTAATAAGAAAAGAATAAATGTAGGGAGGACGAAAATGACCTAAATGTTATTCCAATGACACAAATTAACTTATTAGATGCACAAGATTGGTTAAAAACACTAATTGGACTAGAATAAGCCTAGGAGGACGAAAATGACCTAAATGTTATTCCAATGACACAAATTAACTTATTAGATGCACAAGATTGGTTAAAAACACTAATTGGACTAGAATAAGCCTAGGAGGACGAAAATGAGCTAAATGTTACTCCTATGGCACAAACACACCTATTGGATGCACAAGATTTGTAACGCCCCGGATTTTGATCCAAGACATTACTTAAAAATATTTATTTCCTTTCAAAAACGACATTAAATTTTTTTTTTTTAAAGTAGTCCATCACATGATCAATAAAATTTTTCTAGTAAATAGTTTTATTTCATTTTAAGAAATAACACAATGCAATTTATGGGATATTATTATATTTATAAAGACAATTTACTAATTGTAGAAAATGTTCACTTAAAAATGGAATAATTCAAGTTTTTCCTAGCAGAAGGACCCCGCCTCCGCATTTCTATCACAAAGAAAAATCATACACAAATAACCAGCCACTTAGGCAACCACAAAGAAAAATCATACACAAATAACCAGCCACTTAGGCAACCACAAAGAAAAATCATACACAAATAACCAGCCACTTAGGCAACCACAAAGAAAAATCATACACAAATAACCAGCCACTTAGGCAACCACAAAGAAAAATCATACACAAATAACCAGCCACTTAGGCAACCACAAAGAAAAATCATACACAAATAACCAGCCACTTAGGCAACCACAAAGAAAAATCATACACAAATAACCAGCCACTTAGGCAACCACAAAGAAAAATCATACACAAATAACCAGCCACTTAGGCAACCACAAAGAAAAATCATACACAAATAACCAGCCACTTAGGCAACCACAAAGAAAAATCATACACAAATAACCAGCCACTTAGGCAACCACAAAGAAAAATCATACACAAATAACCAGCCACTTAGGCAACCACAAAGAAAAATCATACACAAATAACCAGCCACTTAGGCAACCACAAATGTTCGAAATGTACAAATCACTAGCCACTTAGGCAACCACAAAGAAAAATCATACACAAATAACCAACCACTTAGGCAACCATAAAGAAAACTATTCATTAATGCATTCAAAAATCAATTTCCTCATATTGTTAAATGAAAAATAAAATTCTCATCAATTTCATCAAGACACATGTAAGACCCATAATTTTTAAGCATATTTTATGTATTTTAGTGCATTTTGGTATCGAACTCGGAGTTTTTTTAGCCAAAGTTATTAATATTTTGGGAGTTTAAAGGACCAAAAAGTCATATTGATGCTCGATAAAAATTAATCGTCGATCAATAAATTAAATTAACTGCGGTGGATCTTTTACGAAGAATTTAATTCTAGAGAGTTACGTTAAAAATATCTTGGGCTGCTAAGAATTGCATATGTCACTTGAGTTGCAACGAGGGTAGATATTTTTGGACAAAAGTGGATTGGAGAGGTTATGGGTAAAATGGTAATTTTAATAAATATCTAGATATTTGTTAAGTTATAATTAATATATATATATATATATAT
>NC_021166.2:40100410-40102475 GCF_000331145.2 Cicer arietinum | reverse complement strand
TTTGATTCGAAAACGAAGAAAAACGGTATTAGGGATTCAAACACAAACCTCCCCGTTTCACCTAGATCTAAACGTCGTTTCAAGAAGTGATAGAAGGGAAGGTTGCTCACCTCCGTGCTACGGTGCTAGTGGACCAATTTTGGAAGCGGCGTTGCGAGCGGAAAATTTATCGGATTTACTCACGGTGCCGTAATCGCACGTTAGAGGTAACGCGAAGGTAAGGGCTCCTTCCCAACTTCTAGTTTGCATTTAGGGACTTATTTGTAGTTGCGTGGAAAGGAATTGTTAGGGTTGAATGTATTGATTTAAGGAAAATTAATCTAAGGTTCTGTGGGTAAAACCTTAGAGTTAGGTTTTGACGATATTGATGGATATTTCGTGGAAAATGAATTTAACTCATTTGTGTATGATTATGAGTAAATGAAATTTATTGTGTTTGAGTGTTATGTTATGTTGATTTGTGTTCGTCGTATTTGACGTGTTCTAAGTTAATACCGATGAAATTTGATGTGTTTTGGTGTGGATTGTGAATTGAATTTGGAAACTCATGATGTTGTAGTAATTGTGTTATAAGTGTTAAGTGTTATGTTTTGGAATTTGGTGATAACATGTTTGATTGCAATACCATTTCGAAACCCATGATGTTGTAGTAATTGTGTTATAAGTGTTAAGTGTTATGTTTTGGAATTTGGTGATAACATGTTTGATTGCAATACCATTTCGAAACCCATGATGTTGTAGTAATTGTGTTATAAGTGTTAAGTGTTATGTTTTGGAATTTGGTGATAACATGTTTGATTGCAATACCATTTCGAAACCCATGATGTTGTAGTATTGTGTTATAAGTGTTAAGTGTATGTTTTGGAATTTGGTGATAACATGTTTGATTGCAATACCATTTCGAAACCCATGATGTTGTAGTAATTGTGTTATAAGTGTTAAGTGTTATGTTTTGGAATTTGGTGATAGCATGTTTGATTGCAATACTATTTCGAAACTCAAGATGTCGTGGTGATTGCGTTATAATTGCTAAGTGTGATTGTTTGGATTTGTGTGTAAGTGTTGATTGGTTTTGAAACCCTTTAAAAAGCTGAATTTTGCTGATTTTTGTTGTTTTCCTGTTGTTGTCTGATGTGTATTCGAATACAGAAAGCTGTATTCGAATACAGACATGTTGTTTTTGCCACTGACTTACTGTGTAGTTGAATACAGACTGTTGTAGTCGCATACAGACATGCTGTTTTGTTACTGACTTACAGTGTAGTCGAATACAAACTGTTGTATTCGAATACAGACATGCTGTATTCGAATACAACAGTGTTGTTTTGTTAAAAACTTCATTTTTCAACCTTGTTTATGAATGTTTGGCATATGGAAACCCTTTTAAGGTGCATGCTAAGTTGAAAGATTATTTTGTGCATTTAAAACTTAAATGTTATGTGTTATCTGTTAATTTCGGTTGGTGACCCTTTACAACTATTGTGGAAATCTGGGCTTTGCCCTCAGATGAGAGCTAGGACGATCCTACTGGTTCGTACCCTACGGATGGGAATGCTTGACTGGAGCTACGTCAGGAGGATCTCACAGGGCGCGTGGGGATCACTCAGGGTGTATAGTTTTTTGGTAGGATGATCATATTAGGTTGATGTATAGGGACTAGACGTCCTTCTTTTTGGGTTGGAGTATTTTAATTTGGAAAACTATATTGATACTAATATTGTCAGTTTGACATCTTATTTGAATGGGTTCCATGTACCATTTGTTGTTGTGTAAATGCTTTGGATTTATATTTGGAGAAACTTTCCGCTTCTTGTAAATTATAATGACTCAATTATTTATCCAAAGGCATTTCCTTATTTATTTCTCTGTTTTAGTTTATTTCTTTTGAAAAAAAAAATACACCCTCGCTTTGAAAATCAGGGTATTACATTGTGGTATCAGAGCTTTGGTTTGGGTTTCTTTGGGGGCTGTGGAACCTTTGGTTATAGATTGTAGGTCAACCTGTAGGTTGGGAGTTGTTATCTGATCATGCGTCGGTTTAGGTGGTTTTGGTTGTCAGGTCCGC
>NC_021166.2:40099264-40100012 GCF_000331145.2 Cicer arietinum | reverse complement strand
GTTGCAAGGATGAACGTCAGTAGGGATGATCAAATGGTTGGAGCTACAAATAACATGGAGGTTTTGTTGTTGCACGTACTGCTGCAAAGACTCTGCAATATCTGGAGAAGAGGAAAATAGAGATATGTGCTCTTAAGATTAAGAGGGTTAGAATATTTTCATCGTTACCATCCTCCAAAGTTCAAGGGTGATGAGGACCCAGGAAAAGAGTTGACTAGTGGATTCAAGAAGTGGAAAAGATCTTCGAGATCACGGATTGTCAGGCAGAGTTGAAGCAAATCATGACGGCATGGAATTTATAAAATGGTTCCAAGGACACATAAGCTATGTGTTGGTGTAAACTCGAAGATGATAAGTATGGATGGATTAACATTAGACTCATAAGGGATTTCAAGTAAAGATCTAAGTTGAGGACTTTTGTTAAGAAAAGTATTAGATGTTTTCCTGGTAGATTTCAGGATGAAACTGGATGAAGTTTAACAACTGTCAAAGAGATGTGAGCATCATGGAATTGTTGAGAAGATGAGGCTTCCATTTGGAATAGCATTTGGTGTTTAGGTGTCAATGAAAGAGACTGGTATTGAAGTTAAGGGAGCGTTGCACATTAGGAGTGAATACTCCTTTGAGTAGATAAAATACGCTTTGAGGAATTGTCGATACCTTGAGGAGAAAAGTCAAGCATTCGAGTTAGACTATATTCACAACTTGGATTATTAAGTATGAATCTCATAACGAGTGTAGGAGTGAG
>NC_021166.2:40098028-40098621 GCF_000331145.2 Cicer arietinum | reverse complement strand
CACTCAGGGTGTATAGTTTTTTTGGTAGGATGATCAGATTAGGTTGATGTATAGGGACTAGACGTCCTTCTTTTTGGGTTGGAGTATTTTAATTTGGAAAAGTGTATTGATACTAATATTGTCAGTTTGACATCTTATTTGAATGGGTTCCATGTACCATTTGTTGTTGTATAAATGCTTTGGATTTATATTTGGAGAAACTTTCCGCTGCTTGTAAATTATAATGACTCAATTATTTATCCAAAGTCATTTCCTTATTTATTTCTCTGTTTTAGTTTATTTCTTTGGAAAAAAACATACACCCTCGCTTTGAAAATCGGGGTGTTACAACACATATATTGTTCATAAAAGTCAAGTTTTAAAATTTAAATACTCAAGAATCAAGGATTAAAATTAAATAAATCATAATAAACATGTTAATGACTACATCATTATAAAAATTATAACTTTATAATTAAGTACTCTAAAACATGTATGGCATTGAACGTTTTCACAACAAACATATTGATGAAGGTATGGTAATAAAATATAATTCTATAATTAATTTCATCAAAATAGAGATATTACTCAAAAGAAACAATCAAAGCATGATA
>NC_021166.2:40089743-40097724 GCF_000331145.2 Cicer arietinum | reverse complement strand
GTGTGAGTGATTATGACTTATTTTCCTCTACTGCAAGTTAATCGTGTCCTAAGAAGGAGAGGTGTATGTGACTAATAAAGGAGGCATAAGGTTGATCAGAGAGAATGAATAATTCTCTTCATTGGGTTTAATTGCACACATGAATAAGGAATTAAATTGAAATAATGTCATTCAATGACCAACGGTTAAGAATTAATTGGCATTCATGTATTTATTCTTGCTAGTTACACATTTGAATGGACAAAATATAAACAAAATATTATAAAATATAGTTATAAAATATAGTTATAAAAATAGTAGTGTGGGTGATTCAATTTTGACTTAGTCAAAATTGGCTTGGTCATTGTTCACTCTAAGACAAATGTTTCTACGAATTTTACTTAGTCAATAATAAAAATCCAAATAATAAATTATTTTATATGAAAATACTTTATCAAATAATTAAACATCCAAAGAATAATTATCTTACTATCGTCACACTAAATTAATAAAAGGATAAACAAAACTAACGATTTTAAATTAATTAATTAAAAAAAAGGGTGTTACAAGATTGGTTAAAAACCCTAATTGGACAAGAATATACCTAAGGAGGACGAAAATGACCTAAATGTTAATCCAATGACACAAATGAACTTATTGGATGCACAAGTTTGGTTAAAAACCTTAATTGGACAACAATAATGCAAGGAGGACGAAAATGACCTAAATGTTAATCCAATGACACAAATGAACTTATTGGATGCACAAGTTTTGTTAAAAACACTAATTGGACCAGATTAAGCATAGGGAGGACGAAAATGACCTAAATGCTAATTCAATGAATTAAATGAACTTATTGGATGCACAAGATTGGTTAAAAACCCTAATTGGACAAGAATATACCTAAGGAGGACGAAAATGACCTAAATGTTAATCCAATGACACAAATGAACTTATTGGATGCACAAGATTGGTTAAAAACCCTAATTGGACAAGAATAAGCCTATGGAAGATGAAAATTACCTAAATGTTAATCCAATGACACAAACACACCTATGGGATGCACAAGATTGGTTAAAAATCGTAATTAGAAAAGAGAAAGTGTAGGGAGGACGAAAATGACCTAAATGTTATTCCAATGACACAATCAAATCCATTGGATGCACAAGATTGGTTAAAAACTTTAATTGGTCAAGAATATGCCTAGGGAGGATGAAAATGACTTAAATGTTAATCCAATGACACAAATGAACTTATTGGATGCACAAGACTGGTTAAAAACCCTAATTGGACTAGTATAAGCCTAGGGAGGACAAAAATGACCTAAATGTTAATCCAATGACACAAATGAACTTATTGAAGTAGAAATAATGTCAATTATAAGGAATGGAGGTTTGAATTATAATTGCCCCTTTTAAAATGTTCCTGTTTAAAACTAAAAATTCAACTCAAGATTGATCTTGGTTATAACGAAGATTGATCTTGGGTAGTAAAAAACAGCAATATCAAAGTTATCAATATAAACTCTGATTGTAATGCATAAAATAAATAGAGATAGAGATAAAGAGATCACACAAGGATATATCTTGGTTCACCCAACCCGGGTTACGTCCAGTCCTCACAACCGTGAGATTTTTCTAAGTGTTCAAACCAAGATCGTTCTTGGTTTTCATGGATCAATCTTGATCTTTACACGGTTTCTACCTTTCTACCTAGAAAGGATTTTTCACAGGTTTACCTTACACTATTTTAGAAAGGATTTTGCAAGATACCTTTTAGAACCTAAATGGATTTTTACACACTATTCAAGCTATGTTATCAAAAATAGCCTTGAGTTACAAAGTGATGATTTAAGAGTATTAGAATCTTAGTATTGCTCAACTCTTGTTTGAGAAATAGATTCTGTAAATAGAACTCATTTGTGATTGATTCTAACACAACACAAAGATTAAAAACAACAAGCTTTAAGAATGATATTGAGATGCTTGAGTATGATTGAAATGATTGATCTTTTCTTGGTACTTTGAGTTGTGTTTTGTTCTTCATCTTGAAGCTGTATTTATAGACTTCAAGAAGGCTTGGGCCATATGGCCGTTGAAATAGGGCCAACTATCATGAAAAAGCTGTTGGAAAAAGTCTGCCAAAAACAAGATTGATTAGCTGCATCAAAAGATCGATCAAGGATTGATCTTTTGGTTTGTGATGCACTAGCATTGTACTCTATGATTTGTGTCACTATGTCAGCCTTGGGTACATGCTTTTTTGTTATGTGTGCAGGCTTTAGGATAGTTCAAATAAGTAGTGTACTTTATTACTTGTAGTCTTGTACTTGCATTTTCTTTATAAGAAGCATGATCTTTGTGATATGCCTTTATTGAAGCATGTCTTTGATTCTTCAAATTCTAGAACAAATGTGACTTGGATTGATCTTTTGATGATTCTATATGAGAATATAAGATGAATAATGTTTCCATGATTGATCTTTTTACAAGGAACCTGATTATCCTTGTTTATGCCATAAACGAAGATCGTTCTTCGTTTCTCAGCCGAAGGCCAAGATCAATCTTCGTTTTCTTGAATAGCTTTAAGATCTTCATTTTCCAGAATCAATCTTGGATTTCCAGAACTGCTTTCTTTGATCTGATTTGTGATGTTTGATACCTATCTTGTTTTAACATACTCAAAAACACATGTTAAATATCAAAACACTTAGAATCATAATTAGAATTCTTAATTAACTTTTTGTTTGTTTTCATCAAAACATTAAATTGAGATTTTGTCTCAACACTTATTGGATGCACAAACTATTTAAAAACCCTAACTGAATAAGAATAAGCCCAGGGAGGACCAAAATGACCTAAATGTAAATCCGATGATTCAAATGAACTTATTGGATGTACAAGATTGGTTAAAAACCCTAATTTGACTAGAATAAGCCTAGGGAAGACAAAAATGACCTAAATGTTAATCCAATGACACAAATGAACTTATTGGATGCACAAGACTGTTTAAAAACCCTAATTGGAAAAGAATAAGCCTAGGGAGGACCAAAATGACCTCAATTTTAATCAAATGATACAAACGAATTTATTGGATGCACAAGATTGGTTAAAAACCCTAATTGGATAAGAATAAGCCTAGGGAGGATGAAAACGACCTAAATGTTAATCCAATGACACAAACACACCTATTGGATGCACAAGATTGGTTAAAAACCCTAATTGGATAAGAATAAGCCTAGGGAGGATGAAAACGACCTAAATGTTAATCCAATGACACAAACACACCTATTGGATGCACAAGATTGGTTAAAAACCCTAATTGGATAAGAATAAGCCTAGGGAGGATGAAAACGACCTAAATGTTAATCCAATGACACAAACACACCTATTGGATGCACAAGATTGGTTAAAAACCCTATTTGGAAAAGAATAAGGCTACGGAGGACGAAAATGACCTAAATGTTCATCCAATGACACAAAGGCGCCTATTGGATGCACAAAATTTGTTAAAAATGCTATTTGGACTAGAATAAACCAAGGGAGGATGAAAATCACCTAAATGTTCATCCAATGACACAAATGAACTTATTGGTTGCACAAGATTGGCTAAAAACCCTAACTGGACAAGAATAAGCCTAGGGAGGACGAAAATGACTTAAATGTTCATCCAATGACACAAACACACCTATTGGATGCACAAGATTGGTTAAAAACCCTAATTCGACAAGAATAAGCCTAGGAAGGACGAAAATTACCTAAATGTTAATCCAATGACACAAATGAACTTATTGGATGCACAAGATTGATTATAAACCCTAATTGGACTAGAATAAGCCTAGGAGGACGAAAATGAGCTAAACGTTACTACAATGGCACAAACACACCTATTTGATGCACAAGATTGGTTAAAAACCCTAATTGGACAAGAATAAGCCTAGGGAGGACGAAAATGACTTAAATGTTCATCCAATGACACAAATGAACTTATTGGATGTACAAGATTGGTTAAAAACCCTAATTGGATAAGAATAAGCCTAGGGAGGACGAAAATGACTTAAATGTTCATCCAATGACACAAATGAACTTATTGGATGTACAAGATTGGTTAAAAACCCTAATTGGATAAGAATAAGCCTAGGGAGGACGAAAATGACTTAAATGTTCATCCAATGACACAAACACACCTATTGGATGCACAAGATTGGTTAAAAACCTTAATTGGACAAGAATAAGCCAAGGGAGAACGAAACTGATGTAAATGTTAATCCAATTACACAAATAAACTTATTGGATGCACAAGATTGGTTAAAAACCCTAATTGGACAAGAATAAACCTAGGGAGGACGAAAATGACCTAAATGTTCATCCAATAACACAAACACACCTATTGGATGCACAAGATTGGTTAAAAACCCTAATTGGACAAGAATAAACCTAGGGAGGACGAAAATGACCTAAATGTTCATCCAATAACACAAACACACCTATTGGATGCACAAGATTGGTTAAAAACCCTAATTGGACAAGAATAAACCTAGGGAGGACGAAAATGACCTAAATGTTCATCCAATAACACAAACACACCTATTGGATGCACAAGATTGGTTAAAAACCCTAATTGGACAAGAATAAGCCTAAGGAGGAGGAAAATGACATAAAGGTTAATGCAATGACACAAATAAACTTATTGGATGCAAAAGATTGGGTAAGAACCCTAGTTCGACAAGAATAAGCCTATGGAAGACGAAAATGTCCTAAAAATTAATCCAATGACACAAATAAACTTATTGTATGCACAAGATTGGTTAAAAACCCTAATTAGACTAGAATAAGCCTAGGGAGGACGAAAATGACTTAAATGTTCATCCAATGACACAAATACACCTATTGGATGCACAAGATTGGTTAAAAACCCTAATTGCACAAGGATAAGCCTAGGGAGGACGAAAATCACGTAAATGTTAATCCAATGACACAAATAAACTTATTGTATGCACAAGATTGGTTAAAAACCCTAATTAGACTAGAATAAGCCTAGGGAGGACAAAAACGACCTAAATGTTAATCCAACGACACAAACACACCTATTGGATACACAAGACTATTTAAAAACCCTATTTGAATAAGAATAAGCCTAGGGAGGACAAAAATGACCTAAATGTTAATCCAATGACACAAATAAACTAATTGGATGCACAATATTGGTTCAAAACCATAATTGGACTAGAATAATCCTAGGGAAGATGAAAATGACCTAAATGTTAATCCAATGACACAAATACACCTATTGGATGCACAAGATTGGTTAAAAACCCTAATTGGACAAGAATAAGCCTAGGGAGGACGAAAATGACCTAAATGTTAATCCAATGACACAAATAAACTAATTGGATGCACAATATTGGTTCAAAACCATAATTGGACTAGAATAATGCTAGGGATGACAAAAATGACTTAAATGTTTATCCCTTGGACTAGAATAATCCTAGGGAAGATGAAAATGACCTAAATGTTAATCCAATGACACAAATACACCTATTGGATGCACAAGATTGTTTAAAAACCCTAATTAGTCTAGAATATGCCTAGGTAGGACGAAGATGACATAAATGTTAATCCAATGACATAAATGAACTCATTGGATGCACAAGATTGGTTAAAAACCCTAATTGGACTAGAATAAGCCTATGACGACGAGAATGAGCTAAATGTTTTTCCTATGCCACAAACACACCTATTGGATGCACAAGATTGGTTAAAAACCATAATTGGACAAGAATAAACTTAGGGAGGACGAAAATGACCTAAATGTTAATCCAATGACACAAATGAACTTATTGTATGCACAAGTGTGGTAAAAACCCTAATTGGACAAGAATAAGCCATGGAGGACCAAAATGACCTAAATGTTAATCCAATGACACAAATGAACCTATTGGATGCACACGTTATGTTAAAAACTGTAAACTACAAGTTTTTGATGATGACAAAGATCAACCATTATGGTCAAAGCAACAAGATCAAAAAGAAGATCAAATATATTCATTAATAAGCATCAAATCCAAACATTAAATGTTAAAATGTATAGGTATATGATACAAACCAATATTTCAATTACATGAGAACAAGTCATATTTACATATGCATTTAAAGTATTTTCAAAAGTCAAAACAACATTAACAAAGTCTTAAAAATCATATTTTTGACAAAATGCATAAGTGTATTCGAATACAACATCTTGTATTCGAATACAAACCAAGTCAGAAGCAAAAGTCTCAAAGTTGTATTCGACTAGGACTATATTTAGTCGAATACACTGCAAGTCAGTGGCCAAAATCCTTATATCTGTATTCGACTACAACCATCTGTAGTCGAATACAAAGTAAGTCAGTGGCAAATTTTCACTAATCTGTATTCGACTATACACAAGTGTATTCGAATACAAGGTGTAATTTTTGAATATTTTTGAACGTTACAAAGAGGTGTATTCGAATACACACATCCTGTATTCGAATACAACTGGAAGCAATACAATTTTTCAAATCTGGAATGGCTCCAAATCATTGTATTCTTTCATCAAACCTCTTGGGTCATTGGCCACGAATCTGAAGAGATGTTTATGGAGTATAAATACCCCATAACTTCAGATCAAACAACACACAATCCTTGAATTAGTAACCTGAACAATTTTGAACAAAATTCTGATTTTTTACAAAGAACTTGCATTTCATTTTCATATCATTCAGAAAGGTTCTCAAGTACTTGAAGTGTTATTGGATTGTTAATCAATATACTTCCCTTATTCTTATTCAAATCATATTGTATCACTTGTAAAAGAAAGTAATACTTTCTTAAAAAGTAGCTTAATCTAAGATAGTGGTGTGCTATCTTAAGAGTGTTGTTAGAAGTTTGTAGCAAGAATCCCAGGGTGGGAGTTGTACATTTTCTGACAATTAGTGGATCAATCTCTTGTGGTGTGCAAGAGGACTGGACGTACCCTTGGTTATAAGGGGAACCAGGATAAATCTATTGTGTTCATTTATTTAATGCACCTTACTATTAGTAGACAATATATTAACTCAGAAAATTCAACTACCATATCACTGAAAACAAGAAAATTTACTAACACCTAATTCACCCCCCCTCTTAGACGTACTTCTATACTTACAGAAGTCATAGAACATTCTAAAACCCATCCCACATTTCCTCTTTTTTTCTTTACATAATGTCTCTCAATTAATCCAATGAATTATACGTTCACCACAACCTGCTTTTAGAGACGGGGGTAGCAGTACCAAGCCACCATGTTTTGTTGGAGAGCACTACGATTTTTGGAAGATACGTATGCAAGCGTATCTCGAAGCACAAGGAGACGACATCTGGGATGCAGTTGAAAATGGTCATCACATTCCAAAAACTGTCATCAATAACAAAGAAGAAATAAAGATAAAAAATTCTTGAACTGATGAGGATAAAAGAAAAGTGCTTTTCGATAAAAAGGCTAAGAATATATTACAATCTGCACTAGGAATGGATGAGTTTTTCCGCATATCTCACTGTAAAACAGCAAAAGAAATATGGGATACGCTGGAAATAACTCATGAAGGCACCATTGAGGTAAAAAGATCTAAACTCAACACACTATCACAAGAATATGAGCTGTTTCAAATGCAGCAAAAAGGTTCTCCCACTTAACCAATCATTTGACAGCACTCGGAAAAATCTTCACCAATGATGAGTTAAATCTAAAAGTACTGAGATCATTGACAAGGGCCTGGCAACCAAAAGTGACAACAATATCCGAAAAGAAAAGTCTATCCAAAATGTCTCTTTCTGCACTATTTAGAAAACTTCAAGAGCATGAAATCGAACTTGGAAGGTTAGAACAAAATGAAAGTCAAGAAAAGAAGACCAAAAATATTGCTCTAAAGACCGAATCAAGAGAACAAATCAAGGACGACAATTCAGATGAAGATGAAAACATTATTTTTCTTGTTAAG
>NC_021166.2:40085157-40088737 GCF_000331145.2 Cicer arietinum | reverse complement strand
GGTCACACCCCTAATACTTGTCATATTAGAAACATTAGTATTCCAAAAGGGCATTACATATGGATAGAGAAAGGTACTAACCATCAAGGACCCAAAGTACATTGGGTACCTAATAAAATTTGATTTTAATATTGTAGGTATATACAAAAAGTACCTCAAATTTGTGGTACTTAGATAATGGATGCTCTAAACACATGAAGGGTGATATAACAAAATTTTCAGCATTGACTCTTGAATCTAAGGGATATGTGGTCTATGGAGACAAAAACAAAGGAAAAATTTTAGGCATTGGAAAAGCTGGCACATCCCCATCCCCCTCAATTGAAGACGTACTATATGTTCAAGGTCTAAAACACAATCTCATAAGCATTAGTCAGCTTTGCGATAAAGGATACAAGATAGCCTTCAACAAAGATGAATGTATCATCCAAAATGAAGCTACATATGAAATACAATTTATCGATAAACGTTTCAAAAACATCTTTATACTTAATCTTGACGATTTATCCTTAAAAATGAAATGTCTTTTGGTAAGCGACAATAATGATGCTTGGCTGTGGCATAAGAGATTTGCTCATATTCACATGGATCATTTAAACAAATTGGTCAAGCATGATCTTGTTGTAGGCTTACCAAAAATGAAATTTTTAAAGGATAAATTGTGTGACGCATGTCAAAAAGGTAAGCAAACAAAAAGTTCTTTCAAACCTAAAAATGTCATTTCAACCTCTAGACCACTACAATTGATACATATGGACTTGTTTGGTCCATCAAGAACCAAAAGTCTTGGTGGAAACTCATATGGACTAGTTATTGTTGATGATTACTCAAGGTTCACTTGGACCTTATTTTTGGCAAGTAAAAATGAAGCTTTTAAGGCATTTAAAAACTATGTCAAGCTAGTCCAAAACGAACAATCTACCAAAGTTGTATCAATTAGAAGTGATCATGGAAGGGAATTTCAAAATACTTCATTTGAAGAATTTTGTGAAGAAAATGGCATTTTCCACAATTTTTCTGCACCAAGGACACCACAACAAAATGGGGTTGTTGAGAGAAAGAACAGATCCTTGATAGAGCTCGCAAGAACTATGCTAAGCGACTCAAACCTACCAAAATATTTTTGGGCAGATGTTGTAAACACATCATGCTATGTTTCCAACCGAGTAATCATTTGGCCAATTCTTAAGAAAACTCCGTATGAATTCTACAAAGGAAGAAAACCCAATATCTCTCACTTCCACATTTTTGGATGTAAGTGTTTTGTGTTAAACAACACCAAAGATAACCTTGGAAAATTTGATGAAAAAGCTGATGAAGGTATATTTATCGGTTACTCTTTATCTAGTAAAGCATTTAGAATTTTCAATAAAAGAACTTTATTAGTCGAAGAATCAATGCATGTAACTTTTGATGAAACTAACCCTATAAAAGAGGAAAATATTATTTCTTGTGATGATGATGTTTTTGAAAGCGATGAAACAAACAAAGACCATCAAACTGACCAACCATGTCAAAAAAGTGAAGTCAACATTGAAAGACAAAATGATGATCTTCCTAAAGAATGGAGAACCCATAAATATCATCCAATTGATAACATCATAGATGATATCAATAAAGGAGGCACAACAAGATTAAAACTACAAGATGCTTGCTTAAACATGGCATTTGTTTCTCAAATCGAACCCTCCAAAATTGGTGAAGCACTTAAAGATGATCAATGGATACTTGCCATGCAAGAAGAACTCAATCAATTTGAAAGAAGCCAAGTATGGGAACTTGTCCCTAATCCTGGAAATAAACACATCATTGGTACAAAATGGGTGTTCAAAAATAAACTAGATGAGAATGGCATAGTTGTTCGCAACAAAGCTAGATTGGTTGCTCAAGGATACAATCAAGAGGAAGGGATAGACTTTGACGAAACATTTGCTCCGGTAGCAAGACTAGAAGCCATACGTCTACTATTAGCATATGCTTGCTCCATGAATTTTGAGTTATATCAAATGGACGTGAAAAGTGCATTTCTCAATGGGTACATAAATGAAGAAGTTTATGTCAAGCAGCCCCCTGGATTTGAAGATTCCAAAAATCCCTCACACGTTTACAAATTGAAAAAGGCTCTTTATGGTCTAAAACAAGCTCCAAGAGCTTGGTATGACAGATTAAGCACCTTTTTATGTGAACGAGGATTTGACAAAGGAGAAGTTGATAAAACGTTATTTGTCAAAAGAGAAAATGGTCACACATTATTGGTTCAAATTTATGTTGATGATATAATATTTGGATCAACCAACAAGGACATATGTGAAGAATTCTCTTCAATAATGCAAGGAGTTGAACTATTTTCTTGGACTTCACATCAAACAACTTGAGCATGGGATCTTCATAAATCAAGCAAAATATTGTAAAGAATTACTCAAAAGATTCGAAATGGAAAACTACAAAGAAAGTGCAACTCCAATGGGCTCCGGAACCTATGTTGATAAAGATGCATCAGTGTTTGTTTGTGTGCAAGATTTCAGGCAGATCAGAAAGAATCGCATCTTGTAGCCGTTAAAAGAATTATGAAATATTTAAAAGGAACGACAAATGTTGGCCTATGGTACCCCAAGGGTAGCATATGTAGCCTAGTTGGATATTCTGATTCAGATTATGCAGGATGCAAAACGGATCGTAAAAGCACAAGCGGCACTTGCCATATTTTAGGCAATGCACTAGTATCATGGTCTTGCAAAAAGCAAGCTTGTGTTGCACTTAGTACTGCTGAAGCTGAATACATAGCAGCAGGAAGTTGTTGTGTCCAGATTCTCTAGCTCAAACAGCAATTACATGACTATGGAGTTGATCTCGGATGCATTCCCCTAAGATGTGACAACACAAGTGCAATAAACATCTCAAAGAATCCAATCATGCACTCTCGAACTAAACGCATCGATATACGTCATCACTTTCTACGCGATCATGTGATGAAAGGTAATATTGAGGTAACATTTGTTGATACACACAATCAATTGGCTGATATCTTTACAAAACCTTTACCTAAGGACTCATTTTATAAGATCCGAAGAGAACTTGGAATTTTAAATGAAAACGATCTATGAAGTTGCATGATACACATAGTCTGTCATCTCTCTTAAATTTGTGCATTACATCTTAAAGTTGTTAAAAATAAAATTCCTTGATGATTATTGGTTCTTGATATATGAAGTTGTGCATTGCATGTTGAGATTTCCATAAAAAAATTTAGTTTTTAAGCAAAAATTTGCATATGTAGTCGAATACAAATGTCTGTATTCGAATACATACTTTTCCAGAAATTCTTGTATTAGAATACAACTAGTGTGTAGTCGAATACACGTTCCCAGAACAATGTGTATTTGAATACAACTAGGTGTAGTCGAATACACATTCGTGTTTTTGCCCAAATATAAAAGTTGTGTCACATTTTAGGGTTATTTTACATTTGCATACTACATCAATCCTTACTTCTTTCTTGGCATTTATCATCAGATTTCTCACATTTCTCTCAAACCCATTTTTCACCAAAACCTCCTTTCTCACCATGGATGCTAGCAAA
>NC_021166.2:40028741-40084880 GCF_000331145.2 Cicer arietinum | reverse complement strand
TTTAAACTCTTTCTCTGCCTTTAACTTTCCTGAGTTACTCAAGGCCCAACATGTTGAAGAGTTTATAAGTTACAAAGGTCCTGTCTATCCTGACTTAGTTAGGGTTTTTTATTGCAATCTCATCCAAGATGGAAAAATGCTGGTTTCTCGAGTTAAGGGTAAAACCATTCGGTTAAATACCAAAACTATAGGCGAAATTCTGAACATTCCCTTTAACGGTCAAAAGTTTTGTCCCAACAACTTGTGTGAATGGGCTGATATCTCTAAGTATGATGCATATGTTGCCCTATGTCGGTTTGACAGACGCACAATGGAACAAAAGCGGACTCAGGCTGGTTCCAAATATGCCCAGCAACGGTATGGAGTGGGATATCTTACCGTTGATAATCGCCTTTTGCACTATTTCCTTAGCTACATTCTGGTTCCGAAGGCTGGAAATTACTCCCAAATTTCGGAGTTTGAATTACAAATTATGAATTTCATATATGGAATGAGCAACTTAACTCTTTTGTGCATAAAGGTGATTATGATCAACCATCTGATGCTGCTCCCGAAGACACTGTTGGGCCCTAAAATGCTGCTGCCCAGGCTGATGAAGATGACGAGGATACAACCTCTGATGATGAATATATCTCCAATCAAATGCTCATGGCTCGCCTTGATTCTTTCCAAACCTTATTCCAAACTCAATTCGTTAATCTGACCACTTCTGTCAACACTCGCTTCCAGAACATTGAAACTACTATTGCTCGCAACCATGACGAGTTGTCTCAAGACATTAATAGTTTATCTGACAAACTTGATCATTTTAACATTCTAACGGATTTTGATCGACACTAGGATTCTATTTGTAATACGTCGAAATACTACCTATTATGCCTTGTAGTTTGTTTCATGTCTTAATTTGTAGTTTGTCTTATGGTACGCTTTATGTACTAAGTTGAAATTTGTTTTCATTACACCCGTGTTGACTATTTTGATGTACTTAATTGAACTTGTCCTCATCCTTCGTTATGTCATTCCTTTTTATTTACAATATGTACTACTTTTATCTTTACTTGTGTGTATATTCTTGCATATGTATGTCTCTATATTTTTCCTTCTTTTTGATCATGTCAAAAAGGGGAGAAAATTTTGTATTGTTGTTGCCTTACACATCTTGTAGGTTCTCAAACAATTTGTTAATTAATCACATACAATGGGGAGTACGCATACATTACGGGGGAGCAATGATTCCATTTCCACAAATCTCTGTACAACAACAACATTTTGTCATAATCAAAAAGGGGGAGAATGTAAACTACAAAGTTTTTGATGATGACAAAGATCAACCATTATGGTAAAAGCAACAAGATCAAAAAGAAGATCAAATTTATTCATTAATAAGCTTCAAATCCAAACATTAAATGTTAAAATGTAAAGGTATATGATACAAACCAATATTTCAATTACATGAGAACAAGTCATATTTACATATGCATTTAAAGTATTTTCAAAAGTCAAAACAACATTAACAAAGTCTTAAAAATCATATTTTTGACAAAATGCATAAGTGTATTCGAATACAGCATCTTGTATTCGAATACAAAGCAAGTCAGAAGCAAAAGTCTCAAAGTTGTATTCGACTACGACTATATGTTGTCGAATACACTGGAAGTCAGTGGCCAAAATCCTTATATCTGTATTCGACTACAACCATCTGTAGTCGAATACAAAGTAAGTCGGTGGTAAATTTTCACTAATCTGTATTCGACTACACACATGTGTATTCGAATACAAGGTGTAATTTTTGAATATTTTTGAATGTTACAAAGAGGTGTATTCGAATACACACATCATGTATTCGAATACAACTGGAAGCAATACAATTTTTCAGATATGGAATGGCTCCAAATCATTGTATTCTTTCATCAAACCTCTTGGGTCATTGGCCACGAATCTGAAGAGATGTTTATGGAGTATAAATACCCCATAACTTCAGATCAAACAACACGCAATCCTTGAATTAATAACCTGAACAATTTTGAACAAAATTCTGATTTTTTACAAAGAACTTGCATTTCATTTTCATATCATTCAGAAAGGTTCTCAAGTACTTGAAGTGTTATTGGATTGTTTATCAATATACCTCTCCTTATTCTTATTCAAATCATATTGTATCACTTGTAAAAGAAAGTAATACTTTCTTAAAAAGTAGCTTAATCTAAGGTAGTGGTGTGCTATCTTAAGAGTGTTGTTAGAAGGTTGTAGCAAGAATCGCATGGTGGGAGTTGTACATTTTCTGACAATTAATGAATCAATCTCTTGTGGTGTGCAAGACGACTGGACGTACCCTTGGTTATAAGGGGAACCAGGATAAATCTTTGAGTTCATTTATTTACTGCACCTTACTATTAGTAGACATTATATTAACTCACAAAATTCAACTACCATATAACTAAAAACAGGAAAATTTACTAACACCTAATTCACCCCCCCCCCCTCTTAGGCTCACTTCTATACTTAACAAAACCCTAATTGGACAAGAATAAGCCTAGGGAGGACGAAAATGACCTCAATGCTAATCCAATGGCATAAATGAACTTATTGGATGCACAAGATTGGTTAAAAACCCTAATTGGACAAGAATAAGCCTAGGGAAGACGAAAATGACCTAAATGTTATTCCAATGACACAAACAAACCTATTGGATGCACAAGATTGGTTAAAAACTCTTATTGGTCAAGAATATGCCTAGGGAGGACGAAAATGACGTAAATCTTAATCCAATGACACAAATGAACTTATTGGATGCACAAGATTGGTTAAAAACCCTAATTGAATAAGAATAAGCCTAGGGAAGACGAAAATGACCTAAATGTTATTCCAATGACACAAACACACCTATTGGATGCACAAGATTGGTTAAAAACCCTAATTGAATAAGAATAAGCCTAGGGAAGACGAAAATGACCTAAATGTTATTCCAATGACACAAACACACCTATTGGATGCACAAGATTGGTTAAAAACCCTAATTGAATAAGAATAAGCCTAGGGAAGACGAAAATGACCTAAATGTTCATCTAATGACACAAATGAACTTATTGGATGCACAAGATTGGTTAAAACCCCTAATTGGACTAGAATAAGCCTAGGAGGACGAAAATGATCTAAATGTTACTCCTATGGCCCAAACACACCTATTGGATGCACAAGATTGGTTAAAAACCCTAATTGGACAAGAATAAACCTAGGGAGGACGAAAATAACCTAAGAAAATGACCTAAATGTTAATCCAATGACACAAATGAACTTATTGTATACACAAATTTGGTTAAAAATCCTAATTGGACAAGAATAAGCCAAGGAGGATGAAAATGACCTAAATGTTAACCCAATGACACAAATGAACTTATTGGATGCACAAGTTTGGTTAAAAACCCTAATTGGACAAGAATAACCCCAATGAGGACAAAAAAATGACCTAATTGCTAATCCAGTGACATAAATGAACTTGTTGGATGCCCAAGATTGGTTAAAAACCCTAATTGGACAAGAATCAGCCTAGGGAAGATGAAAATATCCTAAATGTTAATCCAATGACACAAACACACCTATTGGATGCACAAGATTGGTTAAAACCCATATTTAGAAAATAATAAGTGTAGGGAGGACGAAAATGACCTAAATGTTATTCAAATGACACAAACAAACCTATTGGATGCACAAGATTGGTAAAAAACTCTAATTGGTCAAGAATATACCAAGGGAAGACGAAAATGACTTAAATGTTAATCCAATGACACAAATGAACTTATTGGATGCACAAGATTGGTTAAAAACCCTAATTTAACTAGAATAAGCCAAGGGAGGACAAAAATGACCTAAATGTTAATCCGATGGCACAAATGAACTTATTGGATGCACAGTTGTTTAAAAACCCTAAATGAAGAAGAATAAGCCTAGGGAGGACCAAAATGACCTAAATGTTAATCCAATGACTCAAATGAACTTATTGGATGTACAATATTGGTTAAAAACCCTAATTGGACTATAATAAGCCTAGGGAGGAAAAAAATAACCTAAGTGTTAATCCAATGACACAAATGAACTTATTGGATGCACAAGACTGTTTAAAAACCCTAATTGAATAAGAATAAGCCTAGGGAGGACCAAAATGACCTAAATGTTAATCCAATGATACAGATGAATTTATTGGATGCACAAGATTGGTTAAAAACCCTAATTGGAGAAGAATAAGCCTGGGGAGGACGAAAATGACCTAAATGTTAATCCAATGACCAAATAAACTTATTGGATGCACAAGATTGGTTAAAAATCTTATTGGACTAGAATAAGCCCAGGATGACGAAAATGAGCAAAATGTTACTCCAATGACACAAACACACCTATTGGATGCACAAATTTGGTTAAAACTCCTAATTTGACTAGAATAAGCCTAGGGAGGACAAAGATGACCTTAACGTTAATCCAATGACACAAATGAACTTATTGGATGCACAGGATTGGTTAAAAACCCTAATTGGACTAGAATAAGCCTAGGGAGGACAAAAATGACCTAAATGTTAATCCAACGACACAAACACACATATTGGATGCACAAGATTATTTAAAAACCCTAGTTGAATAAGAATAACCCTAGGGAGGATAAAAATGACATAAATGTTAATCCAATGACACAAATAAACTACGTGGATGCATAATATTGGTTCAAAACCATAATTGGACTAGAATAACCCTAGGGATGACAAAAATGACATAAATGTTTATCCATTGACACAAACACACCTATTGGATGCACAAGATTGGTTAAAAACGCTAATTGGACAAGAATAAGCTTAGGGAGAACGAAACTGACCTAAATGTTAATCTAATGACACAAATAAACTAATTGGATACACAAGATTGGTTAAAAACCCTATTTCGACTAGAATAAGCCTAGGGAGCACGAAAATTACCTAAATGTTAATCCAATGACTCAAACACACCTATTGGATGCACAAGATTGGTTAAGAACACTAATTGGACAAGAATAAGCCTAGGTAGGACGAAAAACGACCTAAATGTTAATCCAATGACAAAAATGAACTTATTGGATGCACAAGTTTTGTTAAAAACCCTAATTGGAAAAGAATAAGCCTAGGGAGGACCAAAATGACCTTAATGCTAATCCAATGACACAAATGAACTTATTGGATGCACAAGATTGGTTAAAAACCCTAATTGGACAAGAATATGCCTAGGAAAGATGAAAATGACCTAAATGTTAATCTAGTGACACAAACATACCTATTGGATGCACAAGATTGGTTAAAAACCCTAATTAGAAAAGAATAATTGTATGGAGGATGAAAATGACCTAAATGTTATTCCAATGACACTAACAAGGATGAACAAGATTGGTTAAAAACTCTAATTGGTCAAAGATATGCCTAGGGAGGACGAAAATGACTTAAATGTTAATCCAATGACACAAATGAACTTATTGGATGCACAAGTTTTGTTAAAAACCCTAATTGGAAAAGAATAAGCCTAGGGAGGACGAAAATGACTTAAATGTTAATCCAATGACACAAATGAACTTATTGGATGCACAAGATGATGTAACAATGTCGATTTACAAGGAAGGGGGGTTTGAATTGTAAATGTACCTTTCAAAAATTCCTGTTAAAACTTAAGAAAATAACTCAAGATTTATCTTGGTTAGTAAAACATAGAAACGAAGAACGTTCTTGATTTTATTATAAAACAGAGAACGTTTCTTGATTAGTTTAAAACAGAAACTCAGTTTGTGTTTTATGTTAGTTAATCAATTAAGTTTAACAAATAAAGAGATAGGATAGAGAATACCACACAAAGAAATATCCTTGTTCACTAAACTTGGGTTACGTCCAATCCTCACACTATGAGATTTTCCACTAAGTGTTTACAACACCTAGTCTAGATCAACCTTGATCTGTCTTAATCTCTATTACTTTCCACCAAGAAGGCAACAACATCACCTATCTAACTTTGATAGGATTCAATGCAATCTAAACAAACTATAAATAAACTCTTATAGTTTGAGTTTTTACAATAAGATTGATTTTGACAGAATCTAAGGTATCTCAACTCTTGGTTGAGATTTGATTCTTTACAAAGAAACCAGTAATGATCAAGCAATCTGATATGAGATTTTTAGAATTGCATCTTCTTGGCGAATTTTGAGAATTTCAAGTATGTATGTGATTGATGTTTTTGATTTTGCAGCACTTGAACTTCTTGTTATGCTCCTGGATATTGGCCTTCTATTTATGGGCTTTTAGAAGCTTTTAATGAGGGTCAAAAAGAGCTGTTGGTAGTGCTCTGTATTTTTGACTGAAACCAATACTTCAGAATAAAAATAATCCAGCCATTGATTTAAAAACTGCTTTTTGACTTTTCTGTTAAAGCTTTAAATCAGTTTTGTCTTCTAGTAAAAAAGCCTTTGAAGTTTCTTCCTTGATCTTGGATGGTACAGTTTCGATCTTGAGTCTTGAATGTAGCCCATTGAGTTTGAAGATGAATTATAAGCCATTGCAGAAGAGAAGATGTTGCAGCTGGAGTTATGCAGAAAACGGAGATTGATTATCAATCTGGATTTGTCAATTTGATCTTTCTGGAGATTTGATGATCAATCTGGAGTTCCTGTTTTGATCATTCTGGATGTCCTTTGTATTGTCTTATCATATATCAAGGTTGATCAAACTTTCTTGACAGTTTGATTTTTGAGTCAAAAATTGTTCTTATTTTATGACTATTTTTTGAGTCCTTTTATTTTAGTGATCAAATAACCTTTTTGATCTGGGATGAATCCTATTTGTTCCTTGCCATGTACTGAGTCTATTTGAATGAAATTTCGAGGCAGAATCTTTGTTAAAGAGGTGGAGTATGATTGATCAATATGCTGTGATGAACATTCTTGAAATTGGAGATCATTCTCTGTTTTTATGCAGAATGTTCTTATTGTTGTCTTTTTTGCTTTGCTTGATCTTGTTCTTAAATAAATTCACTCAAAAGCACAAGTAAAATTAACATAACATTTTAGGATCATAATTAACCTTCTTAATTAACATTTGTTTATTTTCATCAAAACTTTAAATATGGAGTTTGTCTCAACACAAGATTGGTTAAAAATCCTTATTGGACTAGAATAAACCTAGGGATGACAAAAATAACCTAAATGTTAATCCAATGACAAAAATGAACTTATTGGATGCACAAACTGTTAAAAAACCCTAATTGAATAAGAATAAGCCTATGGAGGACCAAAATGACCTAAATGTTAATCCAATGATACAAATGCATTTATTGGATGCACATTATTGGTTAAAAACCCTAATAGGACAAGACTAATCATGAGGAGGACGAAAATGACCTAAATGCTAATCCAATGACACAAATAAACTTATTGGATGCACAAGATTGGTTAAAAACCCTAATTGGACTAGAATAAGCCTAGGGAGGACGAAAATAACGTAAATGTTAATCAAATGACACAAATAAACTTATTGAATGCACAAGATTGGTTAAAAACCCTATTTCGACTCGAATAAGCCTAGGTACACGAAAATGAGCTAAATGTAAATCCAATGACACAAACACACCTATTGGATGCACAAGATTGGTTAAAAACCCTAATTGGACTAGAATAAGCCTAGGGAGGACGAAAATGACCTAAATGTTCATCCAATGACACAAACACACCTATTGGATGCACAAGATTGGTTAAAAACCCTAATTGGATAAGAATAAACCTAGGGAGGACGAAAATGAGCTAAATGTTAATCCAATGACTCAAATAAACTTATTGGATGCACAAGATTGGTTAAAAACCTAACTGGACTCGAATAAGCCTAAGAAGACTAAAATGAGCTAAATGTTAATCAAATGGAACAAACATACCTATTGGATGCACAAGATTGGTTAAAAACCCTAATTGGACAAGAATAAGCCTAGGGAAAATGAAAATGACATAAATGTTAATCCAATTACACAAATAAACTTATTGGATGCACAAGATTGGTTAAAACCCCTAATTTGACTAGAATAATCCTAGTGAGGACGAAAATGACCTAATTGTTAACCCAATGAAACAAATGAACTTATTGGATGCACAAGATTGGTTAAAAACCCTAATTGGACATTAATAAGCCTAGGGAGGACTAAAATTACCTAAATAATAATCCAATGACACAAATGCACTTAATTGATGCACAAGATTGGTTAAAAAACCTAATTCGACTAGAATAAGCCTAGGAAGGATGAACATGTCCTAAATATTTATCCAACAACACAAACACAGCTATTGGATGCACAAGATTGGTTAAAAACCCTAATAGGACAAGAATAAGCCAAGGGAGGACGAAAATGACCTAAATGTTAATGCAATGACATAAATGAACTTATTGAATGCACAAGATTGGGTAAAAACCCTAATTGGACTATAATAAGCATGTGGAAGACGAAAATGTCCTAATATTAATCCAATGACACAAACACACCTATTGGATGCAAAAGATTGGTTAAAAACCAAAATTGGTCAAGAATAAGCCAATGGAGGACGAAAATGACGTAAATGTTAATCCAATGACACAAATGAACTTATTGGATGCACAAGATTGGTTAAAAATCCTAATTGAACTAGAATAAGCCTAGGGAGGACGAAAATGACCTAGATGTTAATCCAATGACACAAACAAACCTATTGGAATCACAACAATAGTTAAAACCCCTAATTTGCCTATAATAAGCCTAGGAAGGTCAAAAATGACCCTAATTGGACTAGATTAACCTTAGAAATCACGAAAATAAACTAAATGTTAATCCAATGACACAAACACACCTATTCGACGCACAAGATTGGTTTAAAACCCGAATTGGACAAGAACAAGCCCAGGGAGAATGAAAATGACCTAAATGTTAATCCAATACACAAACGAACTTATTGGATGAACAAGATTGGTACAAACCCCCTAATTTGACAAGAATAAGCCTATGGAGGACAAAAAGACCTAATTGTTAGCATAATGACACAAATGAACTTATTTGATGCACAAAATTGGTTAAAATACCTATTTGGACTTGAATAAGCTTAGGGAGGACGAAAACGACCTAAATGTTAATCCAATGACACAAACAAACCTATTGGATGCACAAGAATGTTTAAAAACCCTAATTGAATAAGAATAAGCCTAGGGAGGACAAAAATGACCTAAATGCTAATTCAATGACACAAATGAACTTATTGGATGCACAAGATTGGTTATAAACCCGAACACACCTAATGGATGCACAAGATTGGTTAAAAACCCTAATTGGACTATAATAAGCCTAGAGAGGACAAAAATGACCTAAATGTTAATCCAATGACACAAACACACCTATTGGACGCACAAGATTGGTTAAAAACCCTAATTGGACAAGAATAAGCCTATGTAGGATGAAAAGGACCTAAATGTTAATCCAATTACACAAATAAACTTCTTGGATGCACAAGAATGGTTAAAACCCCTAATTGGACTAGAATAAACCTAGGGAGGACGAAAATGACCTAAATGTTCATCCAATGACACAAACGAACTTCTTGGATGCACAAGAATGGTTAAAAACCCTAATTCGACTAGAATAAGTCTAGGGAAGACAAAAATGACCTAAATATTCATCCTATGACACAAACACACCTATTGGATGCACAAGATTGGTTAAAAACCCTAATTGGATAAGAATAAGCCAAGGGAGGACGAAAATGACCTAAATGTTCATCCAATGACACAAACACACCTATAGGATGCACAAGATTGGATAAAAACCCTAATTGGATAAGAATAAGCCAAGGGAGGACGAAAATGACCTAAATGCTCATCCAATGACACAAACACACCTATTGGATGCACAAGATTGGACAAAAACCCTAAATGGACAATAATAAGCCCAAGCTTGGTTATTGGATGCACTAGATTGGTTAAAAACCCTAATTGGACTATAATAAGCCCAGGGAGGACAACAATGACCTAAATGTTAATCCAATGACACAATATTGGTTAAAAACCCTAATTGGTTCAAAACCATAATTGGACTAGAATAATCCTAGGGATGACAAAAATGACTTAAATGTTTATCCAATGACAGAAACACACCTATTGGATGCACAAGAATTGTTAAAAACACTAATTGGACAAGAATAAGCCAAGGGAGGACGAAAATGACATAAATGTTAATCCAATAACAAAAAATTAACTTATTGGATGCACAAGATTGGACAAAAACCATAATTGGACAACAATAAGCCCAAGATTGGTTATTGGAGGCACAAGATTGGTTAAAAACCTAATTGGACTAGAATAAGCCTTGGAGGACGAAAATGATTTAAATGTTATTCCAATGGCACAAACACACCTATTGGATGCACAAGATTGGTTAAAAACCCTAATTGAATAAGAATAAGCATAGGGAGGACCAAAATGACCTAAATGTTAATCAATTGATACAAGTGACTTTATTGGATGCACAAGTTTGGTTAAAATCCCAATTGGACAAGAATAAGCTTAGGGAGGACGAAAATGACATAAATGTTAATCCAATGACACAAATAAACTAATTGGATGCACAATATTGGTTCAAAACCATAATTGGACTAGAATAATCCTAGGGTGGACAAAAATGACCTAAATGTTGATCCAACGACACAAACAAACCTATTGGATGCACAAGACAATTTAAAAACCTTATTTGAATAAGAATAAGCCTAGGGAAGACGAAAATGACCTAAATGCTAATCAAACGACACAAACACACCTATTGGATGCACAAGATTGGTTAAAAACCCTAATTAGACAAGAATATGCTTAGTGAGGACGAAAATGACCGAAATGTTAATCCAATGACAAAAATGAACTTATTTGATGCACAAGATTGGCTAAAAACCCTAATTCGACTAGAATAAGCCTAGGGAGGACGAAAATGACCTAAATGTTAATCCAATGACACAAACACACCTATTGGATGCACAAGATTGGTTAAAAACACTAATTGGACAAGAATAAGCGAAGGCAGGACAAAAATGACATAAACATCAATCCAATGACAAAAAATTAACTTATTGGATGCACAAGATTGGATGACCTAAATGTTAATCCAATTACACCAACACACCTATTGGATGCACAAGATTGGTTAAAAACTCTAATTGGTCAAGAATATGCATAGGGAGGACAAAAATGACCTAAATTTTAATCCAATGACACAAATGAAGTTATTGGATGCACAAGATTGGTTAAAAACCCTAATTGGACAGTAATAAGCCTAGGGAGGACAAAAATGACCTAAATGTTAATCCAATGATACAAATGAAGTTATTGGATGCACAAGATTGGCTAGAAACCCTAATTGGACTATAATAAGGCTAGGGAGGACAACAATGACCTAAATGTTATTCCAATGACACAAACACACCTCTTGGATGCACAAAATTGGTTAAAACCCCTAATTTCTCTAGAGTAAGCCTAGGGAGGATAAAAATGACCTAAATGTTAATCCAATGACACAAATGAACCTATTGGATACATAAGTCTATTTAACAACCCTATTTGAATAAGAATAAACCAACGGAGGACAAAAATGACCTAAATGTTAATCCAATGACACAAACACACCTATTGGATGCACAAGATTGGTAAAAACCCTAATTGGACAAGAATAAGCCTAGAGAGGACGAAAATGACCTAAATGTTCATCCAACGACACAAACATAACTATTGGGTGCACAAGATTGGTTAAAAACCCTAATTGGACTAGTATAAACATAGGGAGGACGAAAATGACCTAAATGTTCATCCAATGACACAAACACATCTATTGGATGCACAAGATTGGTTAAAAACCCTAGTTGGTCTATAATAAACCTAGGGAGGATGAAAATGACCTAAATGTTAATGCAATGACACAAAGGAACTTATTGGATGAACTAGACTGGTTAAAAATCCTAATTAGATAAGAATAAGCCTAGGGAAGACGAAAATGACATAAATGTCCATCCAATGACACAAAGACACCTATTGGATGCACAAGATTGGTTAAAAACCCTAATTGGTCAAGATTAAGCTTAGGGAGGACGAAAATGACCTAAATGTTAATCCAATGACAAAAATGAACTTATTGGATGCACAAGATTGGATAAAAACACTAATTCGACTAGAACAAGGCTAGCGAGGACGAAAATGACCTAAATGTTAATCCAACGACACAACCACACCTATTGGATGCACAAGATTTTTTAAAAACACTAATTTCACAAGAATAAGTCTAGGGAGGACGAAAATGACCTAAATGCAAATCCAATGTCACAAATGTAGTTATTGGATGCACAAGATTGGATAAAAAGCCTAATTGGACAAGAATAAGCCTAGGGAAGATGAAAATTACCTAAATGTTAATCCAGTGACACAAACACACCTATCAGATGCACAAGATTGGTTAAAAATCCTAATTAGAAAAGAATAAGTGTAGGAAGGATGAAAAAGACCAAAATGTTATACCAATGACACAAATAAACCTGTTGGATACACAAGATTGGTTAAAAACTCTAATTGGTCAAGAATATGCCTAGGGAGGAAGAATATTACGTAAATGTTAATCCAATGACGCAAATGAACTAATTGAATCCACAAGAATGGTTAAAAACCCTAATTGGACTATAATAAGTCTAGGGAGGACAAAAATGACCTAAATGTTAATCCAATGACACAAACACACCTATTGGATGCACAAAATTGGTTAAAACCCCTTATTTGACAAAAATAAGCCTAGGGAGGACAAACATGACCTAAATGTTAATCCAATTACACAAATGAACTTATTGGATGCACAAGATTGGTTAAAAACCTAGTTGGAGAAGAATAAGCCTAGCGAGGACGAAAAAGACCTAAATGTTAATCCAATGACACAAATGAACTTATTGGATGCACAAGATTGGTTAAAAACCCTAATTGGACTATAATAAGTCTAGGGAGGACAAAAATGACCTAAATGTTAATCCAATGACACAAACACACCTATTGGATGCACAAGATTGGTAAAAAAAACCCTAATTGGACTAGAATAAACCTAGGGAGGACGAAAATGACCTAAATGTTAATCCAATGACACAAATGAACTTATTGGATGCGCAAGATTGGTGAAAAACTCTAATTGGACAATAATAAACCTAGGTAGAACGAAAATAACCTAAATGTTAATCCAATAACACAAATGAACTTATTGGATGCACAACATTGGTTAAAAATCCTAATTGGACTAGAATAAGTCTAGGAAGGAAAAAAATGACCTTAATGCTCATCCAATGACACAAACACACCTATTGGATGCACAAGATTGGTAAAAAAAACCCTAATTGGACTAGAATAAACCTAGGGAGGACGAATATGACCTAAATTTTAATGCAATGACACAAACGAAATTATTGGATGAACCAGACTGGTTAGAAACCCTAATTGGATAAGAATAAGCCAAGGGAAGACGAAATTGACCTAATTGTTCATCCAATGACACAAAGACACCTATTGGATGCACAAGATTGGTTAAAAACACTAATTGGTCAAGAATAAGCTTAGGGAGGACGAAAATGACCTTAATGTTAATCCAATGAAAAAAATGAACTTATTGGATGCACAAGATTGGATAAAAACCCTAATTCGACTAGAACAAGGCTAGGGAGGACGAAAATGACCTAAATGTTAATCCAACGACACAACCACACCTATTGGATGCACAAGATTTTTTAAAAACACTAATTGGACAAGAATAAGTCTAGGGAGGACGGAAATGACCTAAATGCAAACCCAATGTCACAAATGAACTTATTGGATGCACAAGATTGGATAAAAACCCTAATTGGAAAAGAATAAGCCTAGGGAAGATGAAAATGACCTGAATGTTAATCCAATGACACAAACACACCTATTAGATGCACAAGATTGGTTAAAAATCCAAATTAGAAAAGAATAAGTGTATGGAGGACGAAAAAAACCTAAATGTTATACAAACGACACAAACAAACCTATTGGATGCACAATATTGGTTAAAAACTCTAATTGGTCAAGAATATGCCCAGGGAGAAAGAATATGACGTAAATGTTAATCCAATGACACAAATGAACATATTGAATCCACAAGAATGGTTAAAAACCCTAATTGGACTATAATAAGCTAGGGAGGACAAAAATGACCTAAATGTTAATCCAATGACACAAACACACCTATCGGATGCACAAAATTGGTTAAAACCAGTTATTTGACAAGAATAAGCTTAGGGAGGACAAACATGACCTAAATGTTAATCCAATTACACAAATGAACTTATTGCATGCACAAGATTGGTTAAAAACCTAATTGAACTAGAATAAGCCTATGAGCACGAAAATGAGCTAAATGTTACTCCAATGGCATAAACACACCTATTGGATGCACAAGATTGGTTAAAAACCCTAATTGGACAAGAATAAACATAGGGAAGACGAAACTGACCTAAATGTTAGTCCAATGACACAAACACACCTATTGGATGCACAAAATTGGTTAAAACCCCTAATTTGACTAGAATAAGCCTAAGGAGGACAAAACTGACCTAAATGTTAATCCAATGAAAAAAATGAACTTATTGGATGCACAAGATTGGTTAAAAATCGTAATTGGACTAAAATAAGCCTATGGAAAACAAAAATGATCAAAATGTTAATCCAGTGACACAAAGACACCTATTGGATGGACAAGAATATTTAAAAACGCTATTTGAATAAGAATAAGCCTAGAGAGGACAAAAATTACCTAAATGTTAATCCAATGATAGAAATGAACATATTGGATGCACAAGATTGGTTAAAAACCCTAAATGGACTGGAATAAGCCTAGGAAGGATGAAAATGACCTAAATGTTAATCCAATAACACGAACACACCTGATTGATGCACAAGATTGGTTAAAAACCGTAATTGGACTATAATAAGCCTAGGGAGGACAAAAATGACCTAAATGTTAATCCAACGACACAAACACACCTATTTGATGCAAGAGACTATTTAAAAACCCTATTTGAATAAGAATAAGCCAAGGTAGGACAAAATTGATCTAAATGTTAATCCAATGACACAAATGAACTTATTGGATGCACAAGATTGGTTAAAAATCCTAATTGGACAAGAATAAGCCTAGGGAGGACAAAAATGACCTAAATGTTCATCCAATGACACAAACACACCTATTGGATGCCCAAGATTGGTAAAAAAACCCTAACTGGACTAGAATAAACCTAGGGTGGATGAAATGACCTAAATGCTAATGCAATGACACAAATGAACTTATTGGATGAACCAGACTGGTTAAAAATCCTAATTGGATAACAATAAGCATAGGGAAGACGAAAATGACATAAATGTCCATCCAATGACACAAAGACACCTATTGGATGCACAAGATTGGTTAAAGACCCTTATTGGACTAGAATAAACCTAGGGAGGACAAAAATGACCAAAATGTTCACCCAATGACACAAAGACACCTATTGGATACACAAGATTGGTTAAAAACCTTAATTGGACTAGAATGAGTCTAGGGAGGACGAAGATGACCTAAAAGTTCATCCAATGACACAAACACACCTATTGGATGCACAAGTTTGTTTAAAAACCCTAGTTGGACAAGAATAAGCCTAGTAATGACGAAAAAGACCTAAATGTTAATCCAATGACACAATTGAACTTATTGGATGCGCTAGATTGGTGAAAAACCATAATTGGACAAGAAAAAGCCTAGGGTGGACGAAAATGACCTAAATGTTCATTCAATGACACAAACACACCTATTGGATGCACACGATTGTTTAAAAACTCTAATTGGACTATAATAAACCTAGGTAGGACGAAAATAATCTAAATTTTAATCCAATGACACAAATGAACGTATTGGATGCACAAGATTGGTTAAAAACCCTTATTGGACTAGAATAAGTCTAGGAAGGATGAAAATGACCTAAATGTTCATCCAATGACACAAACACACCTATTGGATGCACAAGACTGGTTAAAAACCCTAATTGGACAAGAATAAGCCTAGGGAGGACGAAAATGACCTAAACGTTAATGCAATTACACAAACGAACTTATTGGATGAACCAGACTGGTTAGAAACCCTAATTGGATAAGAATAAGCCTTCGGAAGACGAAATTGTCCTAAATGTTCATCCAATGACACAGAGACACCTATTGGATGCACTAGATTGGTTAAAAACCCTAATTGGTCAAGAATAAGCTTAGGGAGGACGAAAATGACCTAAATGTTAATCCAACGACACAACCACACCTATTGGATGCACAAGACTGGTTAAAAACCCTAATTGGTCAAGAATAAGCTTAGGGAGGACGAAAATGACCTAAATGTTAATCCAACGACACAAACACACCTATTCGATGCACAAGATTGGTTAAAAACCCTAATTGGTCAAGAATAAGCTTAGGGAGGACGAAAATGACCTAAATGTTAATCCAATGAAAAAAATGAACTTATTGGATGCACAAGATTGGATTAAAACCCTAATTCGACTAGAACAAGGCTAGGGAGGACGAAAATGACCTAAATGTTAATCCAATGACACAAACACACCTATTGGATGCACAAGATTGGATAAAAACCGTAATTGGACAAGAATAAGCCTAGGGAAGACGAAAATGACATAAATGTCCATCCAATGACACAAAGACACCTATTGGATGCACAAGATTGGATAAAAACCGTAATTGGACAAGAATAAGCCTAGGGAAGACGAAAATGACATAAATGTCCATCCAATGACACAAAGACACCTATTGGATGCACAAGATTGGATAAAAACCGTAATTGGACAAGAATAAGCCTAGGGAAGACGAAAATGACATAAATGTCCATCCAATGACACAAAGACACCTATTGGATGCACAAGATTGGATAAAAACCGTAATTGGACAAGAATAAGCCTAGGGAAGACGAAAATGACATAAATGTCCATCCAATGACACAAAGACACCTATTGGATGCACAAGATTGGATAAAAACCGTAATTGGACAAGAATAAGCCTAGGGAAGACGAAAATGACATAAATGTCCATCCAATGACACAAAGACACCTATTGGATGCACAAGATTTTTTAAAAACACTAATTGGACAAGAATAAGTCTAGGGAGGACGGAAATGACCTAAATGCAAATCCAATGTCACAAATGAACTTATTGGATGCACAAGATTGGATAAAAACCGTAATTGGACAAGAATAAGCCTAGGGAAGATGAAAATGACCTAAATGTTAATCCAATGAAAAAAATGAACTTATTGGATGCACAAGATTGGTTAAAAACCCTAATTGGACAAGAATAAGCCTAGGGAGGACAAAAATGACCTAAATGTTAATCCAATGAAAAAAATGAACTTATTGGATGCACAAGATTGGTTAAAAACCCTAATTGGACAAGAATAAGCCTAGGGAGGACAAAAATGACCTAAATGTTAATCCAATGACACAAACACACCTATTAGATGCACAAGATTGGTTAAAATTCCTAATTAGAAAAGAATAAGTGTAGGGAGGACGAAAAAGACCTAAATATTATACCAATGACACAAACAAACCTATTGGATGCACAAGATTGGTTAAAAAATCTAATTGGTCAAGAATATGCCTAGGGAGGAAGAATATGATGTAAATGTTAATCCAATGACACAAATGAACTTGTTGAATCCACAAGAATGGTTAAAAACCCTAATTGGACAATAATAAGTCTATGGAGGATAAAAATGACCTAAATGTTAATCCAATGACACAAACACTCCTATTGGATGCACAAAATTGGTTAAAACCCCCTTTTTTGACAAGAATAATCCTAGGGAGGACAAACATGACCTAAATGTTAATCCAATGACACAAATGAACTTATTGGATGCACAAGTTTGGTTAAAAACCTAATTGGACTAGAATAAGCCTATGAGCACGAAAATGAGCTAAATGTTACTCCAATGGCACAAACACACCTATTGGATGCACAAGATTGGTTAAAAACCCTAATTGGACAAGAATAAACCTAGGGAGGACGAAACTGACCTAAATGTTAGTCCAGTGACACAAACACACCTATTGGATGCACAAAATTGGTTAAAACCCCTAATTTGTCTAGAATAAGCCTATGGAGGACAAAAATGACCTAAATGTTAATCCAATGACAAAAATGAACTTATTGGATGCACCAGATTGGTTAAAAATCCTAATTGGACTAAAATAAGCCTAGGGAAAACAAAAATGATCAAAATGTTAATCCAATGACACAAATGAACTTATTGGATGCACCAGATTGGTTAAAAATCCTAATTGGACTAAAATAAGCCTAGGGAAAACAAAAATGATCAAAATGTTAATCCAATGACACAAACACACCTATTGGATGGACTAGACTATTTAAAAACCTTATTTGAATAAGAATAAGCCTAGAGAGAAGAAAAATTACCTCAATGTTAAATCAATGATACAAATGAATTTATTGGATGCACAAGATTGGTTAAAAACCCTAAATGGACTGGAATAAGCCTAGGAAGGATGAAAATGACCTAAATGTTAATCCAATAACACAAACACACCTAATTGATGCACAAGATTGGTTAAAAACCGTAATTGGACTATAATAAGTCTAGGGAGGACAAAAATGACCTAAATGTTAATCCAATTACACAAATGAACTTATTGGATGCACAAGATTGGTTAAAAATCCTAATTGGACAAGAATAAGCCTAGGGAGGACAAAAATGACCTAAATGTTAATCCAATGACACAAACACACCTATTGGATGCACGAGACTATTTAAAAACCCTATTTGAATAAGAATAAGCCAAGGTAGGAAAAAATTGATCTAAATGTTAATCCAATGACACAAATGAACTTATTGGATGCACAAGATTGGTTAAAAATCCTAATTGGACAAGAATAAGCCTAGGGAGGACAAAAATGACCTAAATGTTCATCCAATGACACAAACACACCTATTGGATGCACAAGATTGGTAAAAAAAACCCTAACTGGACTAGAATAAACCTAGGGAGGATGAAATGAACTAAATGTTAAGGCAATGACACAAATGAACTTATTGGATGAACCAGACTGGTTAAAAATCCTCAATGGATAAGAATAAGCCTAGGGAAGACGAAAATGACATAAATGTCCATCCAATGACCGAAAGACACCTATTTGATGCACAAGATTGGTTAAAAACCCTAATTGGATTAGAATAAACCTAGGGAGGACATAAATGACCTAAATGTTATTCTAATGACACAAAGACACCTATTGGATTCACAAGATTGGTTAAAAACCTTAATTGGACTAGAATGAGTCTAGGGAGGACGAAGAAGACCTAAAAGTTCATCCAATGACACAAACACACCTATTGGATGCACAAGTTTGTTTAAAAACCCTAGTTGGACAAGAATAAGCCTAGCGAGGACGAAAAAGACCTAAATGTTAATCCAATGACACAAATGAACTTATTGGATGCACAAGATTGGTTAAAAACCCTAATTGGACAAGAATAAGCCTAGGGAGGACGAAAATGACCTAAATGTTCATCCAATGACACAAACACACCTATTGAATGCACAAGATTGGTTAAAAACTCTAATAGGACTATAATAAACCTAGGTAGGACGAAAATAACCTAAATGTTAATCCAATGACACAAATGAACTTATTGGATGCACAAGATTGGTTAAAAACCCTAATTGGACTAGAATAAACCTAGGGAGGATGAAAATGACCTAAATGTTAATCCAATGACACAAATGAACTTATTGGATGCACAAGATTGGTTAAAAACCCTAATTGGACAAGAATTAGCCTAGGGAGGCAAAAATGACCTAAATGTTTATCCAATGACAGAAACATACCTAATGGATGCACAAGATTGGTTAAAAACCTTAATTGGTCTAGAATAAACCTATGGAGGATGAAAATGACCTAAATGTTAATCCAATGACACAAATGAAGTTATTGGATGCACAAGATTGGTTAAAAATCCTAATTGGACAAGAATAAACCTAGGGAGGACGAAAATGACCTAAATGTTCATCCAATGACACAAACATACCTATTGGATACAAAAGATTGGTTAAAAACCCTAATTGGACTAGAATAAACCTAGGGAGGATGAAAATGACCTAAATGTTAATGGAATGACACAAAGGAACTTATTGGATGCACCAGATTGGTTAAAAATCCTAATTTGATAAGAATAAGCCAAGGGAGGACGAAAAAGACCTAAATGTTCATCCAATGACACAAACACACCTATTGGATCCACAAGATTGGTTAAAAATCCTAATTGGACTAGAATAAACCTAGGGAGGACGAAAATGAGCTAAATGTTCTTCCAATGACACAAAAACACCTATTGAATGCACAAGATTGGTTAAAAACCTTAATTTGACTAGAATATACCTAGGGAGGACGAAAATGACCTAAATGTTAATCCAATGACACAAATAAACTTATTGGATGCACAAGATTGGTTAAAAACCTAATTGGACTAGAATAAGCATATTAGGACGAAAATGAGCTAAATGTTACTCCAATGGCAGAAACACACCTATTGTATGCACAAGATTGGTTAAACCCTAATTGGAAAAGAATAAGCTTAGGGAGGATGAAAATGACCTAAATGTTAATCCAATGACACAAATAAACTAAATCGATGCATAATATTGGTGCAAAACCAAAATTGGACTAGAATAATCCTATGGATGGCAAAAATGACTTAAATGTTTTTCCAATGACACAAACACACCTATTGGGTGCACAAGATTGGTCAAAAACTCTAATTGGTCAAGAATAAGCTTAGGGAGGACGAAAATGACCTAAATGTTAATCCAATGACAAAAATGAACTTATTGGATGCACAAGATTGGTTAAAAACCCTAATTGGTCAAGAATAAGCTTAGGGAGGACGAAAATGACCTAAATGTTAATCCAACGACACAACCACACCTAATGGATGCACAAGATTTGTTAAAAACACTAATTGGACAAGAATAAGTCTAGGGAGGACGAAAATGACCTAAATGCTAATCCAATGCCACAAACACACCTATTGGATGGACAAGATTGGTTAAAAACCCTAGTTGGCCAAGAATAACTCTAGGGAGGAACAAGATTTGTTAAAAACACTAATTGGACAAGAATAAGTCTAGGGAGGATGGAAATGACCTAAATGTTAATCCAATGACACAAATAAACTTATTGGATGCACAAGATTGGTTAAAAACCTAATTGGACTAGAATAAGCATATTCGGACGAAAATGAGCTAAATGTTACTCCAATGGCACAAACACACCTATTGTATGCACAAGATTGGTTAAACCCTAATTGGAAAAGAATAAGCTTAGGGAGGATGAAAATGACCTAAATGTTAATCCAATGACTCAAATAAACTAATTTGATGCATAATATTGGTGCAAAACCAAAATTGAACTAGAATAATCCTAGGGATGGCAAAAATGACTTAAATGTTTTTCCAATGACACAAACACACCTATTGGATGCACAAGATTGGTTAAAAACCCTAATTGGTCAAGAATAAGCTTAGAGAGGACGAAAATGACCTAAATGTTAATCCAATGACAAAAATGAACTTATTGGATGCACAAGATTGGTTAAACCCTAATTGGAAAAGAATAAGCTTAGGGAGGATGAAAATGACCTAAATGTTAATCCAACGACACAACCACACCTATTGGATGCACAAGATTTGTAAAAAACACTAATTGGACAAGAATAAGTCTAGGGAGGATGGAAATGACCTAAATACAAATCCAACGACACAAATGAACTTATTGGATGCACAAGATTGGATAAAAACCCTAATTGGACAAGAATAAGCCTAGGGAAGATGAAAATGACATAAATGGTAATCCAATGACACAAACACACCTATTAGATGCACAAGATTGGTGAAAAATCCTAATTAGAAAAGAATAAGTGTAGGGAGGACGAAAAAGACCTAAATGTTAATCCAACGACACAACCACACCTATTGGATGCACAAGATTTGTTAAAAACACTAATTTGGCTATTATATACCTAGGGAGGACGAAAATGACCTAAATGTTAATCCAATGACACAAATAAACTTATTGGATGCACAAGATTGGTTAAAAACCTAATTGGACTAGAATAAGCATATTAGGACGAAAATGAGCTAAATGTTACTCCAATGGCACAAACACACCTATTGTATGCACAAGATTGGTTACACCCTAATTGGAAAAGAATAAGCTTAGGGAGGATGAATATGACCTAAATGTTAATCCAATGACACAAACACACCTATTGGATGCACAAGATTGGTTAAAAACCCTAATTGGAAAGGAATAAACCTAGGGAGGACGAAACTGACCTAAATGTTAGTCCAATGACACAAACACACCTATTGGAGGCACAACATTGGTTAAAACCCCTAATTTGACTAGAATAAGCCTAAGGAGGACAAAAATGACCTAAATGTTAATCGAATGACAAAAATGAACTTATTGGATGCACAAGATTGGTTAAAAATCCTAATTGGACTAAAAAAAGCCTAGGGAAAACAAAAATGATCAAAATGTTAATCCAATGACACAAACACACCTATTGGATGCACAAGATTGGTTAAAAACCCTAATTGGACAAGAATAAGCCTAGGGAGGACGAATATGACCTAAATGTTAATACAATGACACAAATGAACTTACAAGATTGGTTAAAAATCCTAATTGGACTAAAAAAAGCCTAGGGAAAACAAAAATGATCAAAATGTTAATCCAATGACACAAACACACCTATTGGATGGACAAGACTATTTGAATAAGAATAAGCATAGGGAAGACAAAAATTACCTAAATGTTTATCCAAGAATAAGCATAGGGAATACGCCTATTGTATGCACAAGATTGGTTAAAAACCGTTATTGGACTAGAATAAACCTAGGGAGGACAAAAATGACCTAAATGTTCATCCAATGACACAAAGACACCTATTGGATACACAAGATTGGTTAAAAATGTCAATTGGACTACAATGAGTCTAGGGAGGACGAAGATGACCTAAAAGTTCATCCAATGACACAAACACACCAATTGGATGCACAAGTTTGTTTAAAAACCCTAGTTGGACAAGAATAAGCCTAGCGAGGACGAAAAAGACCTAAATGTTAATCCAATGACACAAATGAACTTATTGGATGCGCAAGATTGGTGAAAAACCATAATTGGACAAGAAAAAGCCTAGGGTGGACGAAAATGACCTAAATGTTCATCCAATGACACAAACACACCTATTGGATGAACAAGATTGGTTAAAAACTCTAATTGGACTAAAATAAACCTAGGTAGGACGAAAATAACCTTAATGTTAATCTAATGACACAAATGAACTTATTGGATGCACAAGATTGGTTAAAAACCCTTATTGGACAAGAAAAAGCCTAGGGAGGACGAAAATGACCTAAATGTTCATCCATTGAAACAAACACACCTATTGGATGCACAAGATCGGTTAAAAACCTTAATTGGACTAGAATAAACCTAGGGAGGATGAAAATGACCTAAATGTTAATTCAATGACACAAATGAACTTATTGGATACACAGGATTGGTTAAAAATCCTAATTGGACATGAATAAGCCTAGGGAGGACAAAAATGACCTAAATGTTAATCCAATGACACAAATGAACTTATTGGATGCACAAGATTGGTTAAAAACCCTAATTGGACTAGAATAAACCTAGGGAGAATGAAAATGACCTAAATGTTAATGCAATGACACAAATGAACTTATTGGATGCACCTGATTGGTTAAAAATTCTAATTGGATAAGAATAAGCCTAGGGAGGACGAAAATGACCTAAATGTTCATCCAATGACACAAATAAACTTATTGGATGCACAAGATTGGTTAAAAACCCTTATTGGACAAGAAAAAGCCTAGGGAGGACGAAAATGACCTAAATGTTCATCCAATGACACAAATAAACTTATTGGATGCACAAGATTGGTTAAAAACCCTTATTGGACAAGAAAAAGCCTAGGGAGGACGAAAATGACCTAAATGTTCATCCAATGACACAAATAAACTTATTGGATGCACAAGATTGGTTAAAAACCCTTATTGGACAAGAAAAAGCCTAGGGAGGACGAAAATGACCTAAATGTACATCCAATGACACAAACACACCTATTGGATGCTTAAGATTGGTCAAAAACCATAATTGGACAAGAAAAAGCCTAGGGTGGACGAAAATGACCTAAATGTAAATCCAATGACAAAAATGAATTTATTGGATGCACAAGATTGGTTAAAAACCCTAATTGGACAAGAATAAGCCTAGGGAGGACGAAAATGACCTAAATGTTCATCCAATGACACAAACACACCTATTGGATGCACAAGATTAGTTAAAAACCCTAATTGGACAAGAATAAGCCTAGGGAGGACGAAAATGACCTAAATGTTCATCCAATGACACAAACACACCTATTGGATGCACAAGATTAGTTAAAAACCCTAATTGGACAAGAATAAGCCTAGGGAGGACGAAAATGACCTAAATGTAAATCCAATGACAAAAATGAATTTATTGGATGCACAAGATTGGTTAAAAACCCTTATTCGACTAGAATAAGGCTAGAGAGGATGAAAATGACCTAAATGTTCATCCAATGACACAAACACGCCTATTGGATGCACAAGATTAGTTAAAAACCCTAATTGGACAAGAATTAGCCTAGGGAGGACGAAAAAGACCTAACTGTTCATCCAATGACACAAACACACCTATTGGATGCACAAAATTGGTTAAAAACCTTAATTTGACTAGAATATACCTAGTGAGGACGAAAAAGACGAAAATGTTACTCCAATGGCACAAACACACCTATTGGATGCACAAGATTGGTTAAAAACCTTAATTAGACAAGAATAAACCTAGGGAGGACGAAACTGACCAAAATGTTAGTCCAATGACACAAACACACCTATTGGATGCACAAAATTGGTTAAAACCCCTAATTTGACTAGAATAAGCCTAAGGAGGACAAAAATGACCTAAATGTTAATCCAATGACAAAAATGAACTTATTGGATGCACAAGATTGGTTAAAAATCCTAATTGGACTAAAATAAGCCTAGGGAAAACAAAAATGATCAAAATGTTAATCCAATGACACAAACACACCTATTGGATGGACATGACTATTTGAATAAGAATAAGCATAGGGAAGACAAAAATTACCTAAATGTTTATCCAATGATACAAATGAATTTATTGGATGCACAAGATTGGTTAAAAACCCTAAATGGACTGGAATAAACCTAGGAATGATGAAAATGACCAAAATGTTTATCCAATAACACGAACACACCTAATTGATGCACAAGATTGGTTAAAAACCCTAATTGGACTATAATGACCTAAATGTTAATCCAATAACACAAACACACTTATTGGATACATGAGACTATTTAAAAACCCTATTTGAATAAGAATAAGCCTAGGGAGGACAAAATTGATCTAAATGTTAATCCAATGACACAAATGAAATTATTGGATGCACAAGATTGGTTAAAAATCCTTATTGGACAAGAATAAGCCTAGGGAGGAAAAAAATGACCTAAATGTTCATCCAATGACACAAACACACCTATTGGATGCACAAGATTGGTAAAAAACCATAATTGGAGTAAAATAAACCTAGGGAGGATGAAAATGACCTAAATGTTAATGCAATGACACAAATGAACTTATTGTATAAACCAAACTGGTTAAAAATCCTCATTGGATAAGAATAAGCCTAGGGAAGACGAAAATGACATAAATATCCATCCAATGACACAAAGACACCTATTGGATGCACAAGATTGTTTAAAAACCCTTATTGGACTAGAATAAACCTAGGGAGGACAAAAATGACCTAAATGTTCATCCAATGACACAAAGACACCTATTGGATACACAAGATTTGTTAAAAACCGTAATTGGACTAGAATGAGTCTAGGGAGGACGAAGATGACGTAAAAGTTCATTCAATGACACAAACACACCTGTTGGATGCACAAGTTTGTTTAAAAACCATAGTTGCACAAGAATAAGCCTAGCGAAGACGAAAAAGACCTAAATGTTAATCCAATGACACAAATGAACTTATTGGATGCGCAAGATTGGTGAAAAACCATAGTTGGACAAGAAAAAGCCTAGGGAGGACGAAAATGACCTAAATGTTCATCCAATGACACAAACACACCTATTGGATGCACAAGATTGATTAAAAACTCTAATTGGACTATAATAAACCTAAGGAGGATGAAAATGACCTAAATGTTAATGCAATGACACAAATGAACTTATTGGATGCACCAGATTGGTAAAAAATCCTAATTGGATAAGAATAAGCCAAGGGAGGACGAAAATGAACTAAATGTTCATCCACTGACACAAACACACCTATTGGATGCACAAGATTGGTTAAAACCCTAATTGGACAAGAATTAGCCTAGGGCGGACGAAAATGACCTAAATGTTCATCCAATAACACAAACACACCTATTGGCTGGACAAGATTGGTTAAAACCCTAATTGGACAAGAATTAGCCTAGGGCGGACGAAAATGACCTAAATGTTCATCCAATAACACAAACACACCTATTGGCTGGACAAGATTGGTTAAAACCCTAATTGGACAAGAATTAGCCTAGGGCGGACGAAAATGACCTAAATGTTCATCCAATAACACAAACACACCTATTGGCTGGACAAGATTGGTTAAAACCCTAATTGGACAAGAATTAGCCTAGGGCGGACGAAAATGACCTAAATGTTCATCCAATAACACAAACACACCTATTGGCTGGACAAGATTGGTTAAAACCCTAATTGGACAAGAATTAGCCTAGGGCGGACGAAAATGACCTAAATGTTCATCCAATGACACAAACATACCTATTGGATGCACAAGATAGGTTAAAAACCTTAATTGGACTAGAATAAACCTAGGGAGGACGAAGATGACCTAAATGTTAATCCAATGACACAAACACACCGATTAGATGCACAAAATTGGTTAAAACCCCTAATTTGACTAGAATAAGCCTAGGGACGACAAAAATGACATAAATGTAAATCCAAAGATACAAATGAACTTATTAGATGCACAAGATTGGTTAAAAACCATAATTGGACTAGAATATGCCTAGGGAGGACAAAAATGACCTAAATGTTAATCAAACGACACAAATGAACTTATTGGATGCGCAAGATTGGTGAAAAACCATAGTTGGACAAGAAAAAGCCTAGGGAGGACGAAAATGACCTAAATGTTCATCCAATGACACAAACACACCTATTGGATGCACAAGATTGATTAAAAACTCTAATTGGACTATAATAAACCTAGGGAGGATGAAAATGACCTAAATGTTAATGCAATGACACAAATGAACTTATTGGATGCACCAGATTGGTTAAAAATCCTAATTGGATAAGAATAAGCCAAGGGAGGACGAAAATAAACTAAATGTTCATCCACTGACACAAACACACCTATTGGATGCACAAGATTGGTTAAAAATCCTAATTGGACAAGAATAAACCTAGGGAGGACGAAAATGACCTAAATGTTAATCCAATGACCCAAATGAACTTATTGGATGCACCAGATTGGTTAAAAACCCTAATTGGACAAGAATAAGCCTAGGGAGGACGGAAATGACCTAAATGTTCATCCAATGACACAAACACACCTATAGGATGCACAAGATTGGTTAAAAACCTAATTGGACTAGAATAAGCATATTAGGACGAAAATGAGCTAAATGTTACTCCAATGGCACAAACACACCTATTGGATGCACAAGATTGGTTAAAACCCCAAATTTGACTAGAATAAGCCTAGGGACGACAAAAATGACCTAAATGTAAATCCAATGATACAAATGAACTTATTGGATGCACAAGATTGGTTAAAATCCCTTATTGGACTAAAATATGCCTAGGGAGGACAAAAATGACCTAATTGTACATCCAATGACACAAAGACACCTATTGCATACACAAGATTTGTTAAAAACCGTAATTAGACTAGAATGAGTCTAGGGAGGACGAAGATGACCTAAAAGTTCATTCAATGACACAAACACACCTATTGGATGCACAAGTTTGTTTAAAAACCCAAGTTGGACAAGAATAAGCCTAGCGAGGACGAAAAAGACCTAAATGTTAATCCAATGACAAAAATGAACTTATTTGGATGCGCAAGATTGGTGAAAAACCATAGTTGGACAAGAAAAAGCCTAGGGAGGACGAAAATGCCCTAATTGTTCATCCAATTACACAAACACACCTACTGGATGCACAAGATTGATTAAAAACTCTAATTGGACTATAATAAACCTAGGTAGGACGAAAATAACCTAAATGTTAATCTAATGACACAAATGAACTTACTGGATGCACAAGATTGGTTAAAAACCCTTATTGGACTAGAATAAGTCTAGGAAGGACGAAAATGACCTAAATGTTCATCCAATGACACAAACTCACCTATTGGATGCACAAGATTGGTTAAAAACCCTAATTGGACAAGAATTAGCCTAGGGAGGACGAAAATGACCTAAATGTTCATCCAATTACACAAATGAAGGAGGACGAAAATGACCTAAATGTTCATCCAATTACACAAATGAAGGAGGACGAAAATGACCTAAATGTTAATCTAATGACACAAATGAACTTACTGGATGCACAAGATTGGTTAAAAACCCTTATTGGACTAGAATAAACCTAGGGAGGACGAAGATGACCTAAATGTTAATCCAATGACACAAACACACCGATTGGATGCACAAAATTGGTTAAAACCCCTAATTTGACTAGAATAAGCCTAGGGACGACAAAAATGACATAAATGTAAATCCAAAGATACAAATGAACTTATTGGATGCACAAGATTGGTTAAAAACCATAATTGGACTAGAATATGCCTAGGGAGGACAAAAATGACCTAAATGTTAATCCAACGACACAAACACACCTATAGGATGCACAAGACTATTTAAAAACCCTATTTGAATAAGAATAAGCCTAGGGAGGACAAAAATGACCTAAATGATAATCCAATGATACAACTAAACTTATTGGATGCAAAAGATTGGTTAAAAACCCTAATTGGACTAGAATAAACCTAGGGAGGACGAAAATGACCTAAATGTTCATCCAATAACACAAACTCACCTATTGGATGCACAAGATTAGTTAAAAACCCTAATTGGGGAGGACAAAACTGACCTAAATGTTCATCCAATAACACAAACTCACCTATTGGATGCACAAGATTAGTTAAAAACCCTAATTGGACTAGAATAAACCTCGGGAGGACAAAAATGACCTAAATGTTAATCCAACGACACAAACACACATAATGGACGGACATGATTGGTTAAAAACCCTAATTGGAAAAGAATAAGCTTAGCGAGGATGAAAATGACCTAAATGTTTATCCAATGACACAAATAGACTAATTGGATGCACAATATTGGTGCAAAACCATAATTGGACTAGAAGAATCCTAGGGATGACAAAAATGACTTAAATGTTATTCCAATGACACAAACACACCTATTGGATGCACAAGATTGGTTAAAAATCCTAAATGGACAAGAATAAGCTTAGGAAGGACGAAAATGACCTAAATATTAATCCAATGACAAAAATGAACTTATTGGATGCACAAGATTGGTTAAAAACCCTAATTGGACTAGAATAAACCTAGGGAGGACGAAAATGACCTAAATGTTAATCCAATGACACAAATACACCTATTGGATGCACAAGATTGGTTAAAAACACTAATTGGACAAGAATAAGTCTAGGGAGGACGGAAATGACCTAAATGCATATCCAATGACACAAATGAACTTATTGGATACACAAGATTGGTTAAAAACTCTAATTGGACAAGAATGAGGCTAGGGAAGATTAAAATGACCTAAATGTTAATCCAATGACACAAATACACCTATTGGATGCACAAGATTGGTTAAAAATCCTAATTAGAAAAGAATAAGTGTAGGGAGGACGAAAAAGACCTAAAGGTTATACCAATGACACAAACAAACCTATTGGATGCACAAGATTAGTTAAAAACTCTAATTGGTCAAGAATATGCAAAGGGAGGAAGAAGATGACGTAAATGTTAATCCAATGACACAAATGAACTTATTGGATCCACAAGAATGGTTAAAAACCCTAATTGGACTATAATAAGTCTAGGGAGGACAAAAATGACCTAAATGTTAATCCAATGACACAAAAACACCTATTGGATGCACAAAATTGGTTAAAACCCCTAATTTGACTAGAATAAGTCTAGGGTGGACGAAAATGACCTAAATGGTCATCCAATGACACAAATATACCTATTGGAAGCAAAAGATTGGTTAAAAACTCTAATTGGACTACAATAAACCTAGGTAGGACGAAAATAACCTAAATGTTAATCAATGACACAAATGAACTTCTTGGATGCACAAGATTGGTTAAAAACTCTAATTGGACTATAATAAACCTAGCTATGATGAAAATAACCTAAATGTTAATCCAATGACACAAATGAACTTATTGGATGCACAAGATTGGTTAAAAACCCTTATTGGACTATAATAAGTCTAGGGAGGACAAAAATGACCTAAATGTTCGTCCAATGACACAAACACACCTATTGGATACACAAGATTGGTTAAAAACCCTAATTGGACAAGAATAAGCCTAGGGAGGACGAAAATGACCTAAATGTTCATCCAATGACACAAACACACCTATTGGATGCACAAGATTGCCTGTTCCAAGTGTGTAGGATTTGATTGTTGTTCCTGAAATCTTGCTCAATTCAAATATTAGATTTATCATGTATTGTATGAACATTGTTGAATTATTAATTATGTCAAAATTAGGAATCAAAGGATCAAAATCCAACAATCTCCCCCTTTTTGGCATAATTGACAATTCATACAATTGTAACTTGAGCATTTCAAAACAACAAGCATAAGTGTATTATAAACAACATTATTACTTGTTATTAAGTAACAGAGCAAACTATATCATAAGTATCAAAGTAATAACAACATGCAGACAAACATCAACAATGCAACTGTCAAGTTATAATATTTCTCCCCCTTTGTCATTTAAGTCAAAAAGGTAGAAACAATTTCTCCCCCTATGTTAAAGAACATATGCATTGGGTTTGAAACATATAACACAGTGCATCAAAAACAATGAAGTTTATATGTCTAAAGGCAAAATCAATCAATGCAATTAATGAGCAACTTAGATGATTAAGCCAAAAAGATATAACATTTATAAAAATTCATCATACATCACAGAATTATAACAGGTCAGAGCAAAACAGTATGAAACCTAAGGGTCCTAAACACCTAGTGTGGGCTGGTCCTCACTATCATCTAAGGGAGAGGTTGAGACCGCTGTATTAACCTCAGCAGGTGTCTCCTCACCGTGAGTCTCAGGGTTAACTAGGGGGTTTGGGTTAGGTTCATCCGTAGCTTGTCGACCAATCTCTGCGACGTCTTCAAATGACAGTTTGATGCCGAGGTGTGTCTGAATCTCATCCACATTTTGAACAACTGAGTTCAAGGAGGCTTGCATGGTCCTTAGACTTGCTTCTACTCTGGACTGAAATTCCAACACTTTGGCATTGTGTGCCATCTGAGCTTCAATGAATTCCAATATTCTGTTCACAAAATCAGGAGTAGCAGATTCAGTAACTGGTGGAGGCTGAGACTGAGGTTGAGGGTGGGGCTGGGCAGGGTTAGCAGCTGCTTGAGGTCTTATCCATTTACCATGTAATCGCTTCAGTTGCATCTGATTCACTATCGATTCACCAAACACCAATGTCGTTTTAGCAGATTCCTCATTTCCAAATGAGACCTTGAAGTGTTTGAGAATTTTAGTTATCAACTGTGGATAAGGCAGCATCAGCTTGCTTTGAGATGCTTCCAACATGTGCCTTAGCACAATCCAACACCAGCTCATCCTTAACTCTTTGGATAAGCCCCACAACAGTATGATGTCCAACTTCTGGACTACTGCGTGATTTCCCGATCGTGGAACCAGCATACGCGTCAAAGCATACATCAACATCCTCTGTTGAACCTTCATCTGACCAATGGGCAGTGAAATCGATTCAACAAACCCATCGACCATCAGGTCTTTAACTGCGGTATGCCTATCAAGTGTTTCTTCCCAACCTTCATCGGCAGTGTCGGCTTCTGTGCTGCCATCAATAGATTTGCCATAGAAAGGCAATCCGGATCAAGTTGAGAACTCCTCAAAAGTCATTGTAATTCTTTTTCCCTTAACTGAAGCAGTAAAACCTTCTTCAGTCATCTTGAATGTAGAATAAAACTCCCTGATCAGCCTTGGATAGCTGTCGAGTGTAGAAGACAGAAAACTTTCCAATCCATGAAACCTGAGGTGGTTCTGAAAAGTAAATTCCACAACATCAAAATATTCAAAATCCATGGTTCTAGCTTCATGAATTTTCCTTTTTGCGAAGTCTGTAGACAAAGATGGTTGTACCTCCTTTTCCTTAGGTGCAGAGACCTTCTTAGGAGGTGGAGAAGAAGTAGGCTTCTTCTTCCTTTTCTGAGTAATTACTTTCATGGCATCAGCCATGAGCTTTTCAGTAGGGGGCTCTTTGCGTTTCTTCGGCTTTTCCTGGATTGGGGCAGGAGCTTTTCCTTTATCTTTTGCAAGTATTTTGTGAGTTGGGATGGGTACTCTTTTTGTTAAAGTTGGAGGTGGTGATGGTGTTTCACTGGTGGAAGAGGATGATGGAGATGGAGTGCGTGCTTGAGTCTGTTTTACTCGGGCCATATCAACAATTTTGTGTAGATTCGAAGTAGGTAGAGTGTAGAAAGCAGATTCAAACAAATGCAGAGACAGAAGAATGAAGAACACAAGAGAAAAGCTGAGAAAATCTGGAAAACAAAGTGCAGAAATCGATTTAGAACTGTTCCTTTTATACTCTTGACCTAGTAAATCGATTTCCCAATCGATTAGGTTACCGTTGCTGGGAATCCTCAATCGATTCAGTAATGATGAAGTGCCAACGGCTAGGTACTTTGAGTAACGGTCATATTTCAAATCGATGTTCAAATCGAATTCCTGTTTTACTTAATCGATTCCCAAATCGATTGTCTTAAGGTTGAACACTTAGCTAATCGATTTCCAAATCGATGCTCGTGAAGGTTAAAAAAAATTTTCTGAAATTTTGAATCCTGGGCTAACGTAATCGATTCTCAAATCGATTTTATAAACCTTTTACCATGCTGGTAATCGATTTCCAAATCGATGTAACTGGAAAACATTACTGAAAAGTACCAGAATCATCAAAAACTTACACTTCACTAGGATCAATGATCCCTAGTTTCATCCTTATGTTCAAAAAACTTTCTTTTGGCAATGCTTTTGTGAAGATATCAGCTAATTGTTCTGTAGTGTTCACATACTCAAGTTTGATAACTCCATTCTGAAAGTGGTCTCTTATGAAGTGATGCCTTACCTCAATGTGTTTTGTCCTTGAATGCATTACTGGGTTCTTGGTTATGCTGATAGCACTTGTGTTATCACACATGATCGGCACTGTTCCCAAATCGACACCGAAGTCCATTAAATGCTGTTTCATCCACAAGATTTGAGCACAACAGCTCCCAGCTGCTATGTATTCAGCTTCTGCAGTAGACAATGCAATACTTGTTTGCTTCTTACTGAACCAAGACACTAGAGAATTACCAAGCAAATGACATGTTCCTGAAGTACTCTTTCTGTCAAGTTTACAACCAGCAAAGTCTGAGTCTGAATAACCAACCAAAGTACATGTTGAACCTTTTGGATACCACAAACCAAGACTTTTAGTACCTACCAAGTATCTGAAAATTCTCTTTACTGCACTGAGGTGAGATTCCTTCGGATTCGATTGATACCTTGCACACATACAAACACTGAACATAATATCTGGTCGGCTTGCTGTAAGGTAGAGCAGAGATCCAATCATACCACGAAATCTAGTGACATCTACAGGCTTACCCTTCTCATCTCGGTCTAAGAAATTTCCTTGACTCATGGGTGTATCAATGGACTTAAGTTTATCAAAGTTAAATTTCTTTATCAAATCAGAACAATATTTGGATTGACTAATGAAAATGCCTTGCTTGCTTTGGTTAATTTGAAATCCCAAGAAATATGACAGTTCACCCATCATTGACATTTCAAATTTACCTTTCATTAAATTTTCAAATTCTTTGCAAAGTTTATCATTTGTTGATCCAAATATTATGTCATCAACATAAATTTGGACCAGCAAGATGTCATTTTCAGTAGTTTTTGTAAAGAGTGTCTTATCAACATTTCCTCTAGAAAAATTTTGTTGAATGAGGAAAGTGCTGAGTTTCTCATACCAAGCTCTTGGAGCTTGTTTCAACCCATAGAGGGCCTTTGAGAGTTTATACACATGGTTAGGAAAATCTGGATTTTCAAAACCTGGTGTTTGACTCACAAAAACTTCCTCTTGGAGGTCTCCATTGAGAAAGGCACTCTTCACATCCATTTGATATAGATTGAAGTCCATGATACATGCATAAGCCAATAAAATTCTTATGGCTTCTAGTCTAGCTACTGGGGCATAGGTCTCATCAAAGTCTATTCCCTCCTCTTGACTATAACCCTTTGCAACTAATCTGGCTTTATTCCTAGTTATCACACCATTCTCATCTAACTTATTTCTGAACACCCACCTAGTTCCTATAACATGCTTACCCTCTGGCCTAGGTACCAAGTTCCACACCTTGTTTCTCTCAAACTGGTTTAACTCCTCTTGCATAGCAAGTATCCACTCACTATCTAAAAGGGCTTCCTTAATGTTCTTAGGTTCAATCTGAGATACAAAGGCTGTAAAGTTACAAAACTGACTAAGGCTTCTCCTAGTTGCAACACCTTTAGAGATATCGCCTATAATGTTGTCTAAAGGGTGGTTTCGGTTGAACTTCCATTCCTTAGGCAACTCACAGGTTTCTATAGGTTCTACAGGGTCTGCACTAGTTGGAGGGTCAGCTATAGGTTGTTCTAGTGGTTCAGATTCTACAACATCGTCCAAAATTTCAATAACCTTAGAAGGAGTTTTGTTCAAGTTTTCTGTAAAAGATTCATCAAACTTTACATGAACTGACTCTTCTATGGTTTTTGTTCTTTTGTTGTAGATTCTATAGGCCTTACTAGTTTGGGAATATCCTAGAAAGATACCTTCATCTGCCTTAGGGTCAAACTTTCCTAGGTGTTCTTTGCCATTGTTTAAAACAAAGCATTTACAACCAAAGATTCTAAAGTAGGACAGGTTTGGTTTTCTACCCTTGTAAAGCTCATAGGGTGTTTTCCTAAGCAGGGGCCTAATGAGAACTCTATTCACAACATGGGTGGCTGTACTAATTGCATCTGCCCAAAAGTACTTAGGTAGGTTGGAGTCCTTAAGCATGGTCCTAGCTAACTCTTCTAGGGATCTATTTTTCCTCTCCACTACCCCATTCTGCTGTGGTGTCCTAGGGGCTGAATAGATGTGGTTGATTCCATTTGATTCACAATAATTTTGAAAAAGATCATTTTGGAATTCACCTCCATGATCACTTTTTATTGAAACAATTTTCAAATCATTCTCATTTTGTACTAAAGCAGCAAACTTTTTGAAAACAGAGAATGTATCACTTTTATGAGCTAAAAAGTAAGTCCATGTGAATCTAGAATAATCATCAACCAGCACATATCCATACAGGTTTCCACCTAAACTCTTAACTTGGGCAGGTCCGAAAAGGTCCATGTGAACTAGTTGTAAAACTCTATTTGTTCTAACCAAGTCTATAGAGGGAAATGGAGTCTTAACCAGTTTACTTTTCTCACATGCATCACACAGTCTATCTTTAGAGAACTTCCTATTTGGTAGACCTAAGACTAACTGTTTGCTGACAAGTTTATTCAAATGATTTATGTGTATATGAGCAATTCTTTTATGCCAAAGCCATGTTTCATCTGAGTTGGATAACAAGCAGCATACAGCACTAGGTACAGAATTGAAATCCAACATGTAAATGTTGTTGATTCTGTCCCCAATTAGCTTTATGTGTTTGTCATCTTTATGCTCAATAATGCAAGATTGTGATGAAAAACTTACTTGAAAACCTTTGTCACATAGCTGGCTTATACTCAGTAAGTTGTGCTTTAATCCTTCAACATATAGCACATTTTTGATTACTGCAGTTGATTCATCGCCTACATCACCAATTCCAATGATTTTTCCTCTGTTGTTATCACCATATTTGACAAAGCCTCCTTCCTTTAATGTCAGGTTCAGGAATTTGGATTTGTCACCAGTCATGTGCTTTGAGCATCCGCTATCTAGATACCATGAGTGTTTCGTGGATGTCAAGCACACCTGCAATACAAAATCAGAATTTTGTTTTAGGTCCCCAATTTAAATTGGGTCCTGGTTGGTTAGTGTCAAACACAGATTTCTTTTCTATCCAAACTAGCTTCCATCCTTGATTGGCTAATTTTTTAAATTTGCAATTAGACACAAAATGTCCCTTTCTGCAACAGAAATGACATCTGCCATCAAAGGATGAATGTTTATTTGGTTTAGTAAAGATGTCATACATACTCTTAGCAATAGAAGATTTTTGACCATGTTTGACATTTCTGGTTTGCATATAACCAATACCAGATCTGTTTTTATTTTTTCTTTTGACATGCATATTTGGTGTATATCCTAAACCAGATTTTTCATGAACATGTCTTTGATTGCTAAGTATGACATTTAGCTTATCTTTACTATTTGCAAAATTTAATAAATCAGATTTTAATGATGCAACAGTATTTTCAAGTTCAATGCACTTTGCAGATTTTTCTTGTGAATCCTTTTTCAGTTGTTCACATAAATTTTCAATTTCTTTATGCTCAACATTCATTTGTTCAAGCATTTTCTTTGTGCTTAACAACTGTTTTATGGATTTCACATAGTCATCATGCAGTTCATTGAAAGCTTCTTGTAGCTCATCATATGTTGGATTAGATTGTGAACTAACCTCATTTTCTGATTCTGAATTTGTATCTGCCATGAGACACAAGTTGACTTCTTCTTCATCAGAAGATGCAGAGGATTCATCGTTATCATTCCATGCAATATAAGCTTTTCTGGTTTTGGTGACTGGTTCCTTGCCTTTTGATTTTGTAGCTCTATTCTTGTTTTGCAATTTGTAGCATTCTGACTTTATGTGACCAGTTTTACCACATTCATAGCATGTAATGGTCTTGTTGTCAGTAGTCTTGGAGCTAGATGGTTTTCTGAATTTGTTGTCTTTCTTCTTCAGAAACTTCTTGAATTTCTTGACAAGCAACCCGATTTCCGGCTCTTCAGATTCACTACTGGATTGATCTGAGCAGCTATCTGATTCAGTTTTCGATTGCTGGGCTTGAACCTTCAGGGATAGTCCTTTCTTTTTGCGGCTTTCCATCTCTGATTCGTCCAGTCGATGTAATTCCATTTCGTGTTCTCTTAGTTTACCAAACAAAGTTGCAGTCGTCATCTTTGCTAGATCTTTAGATTCTGCTATGGCTGTTATCTTTGGCTGCCATTCTCTGGTTAGACATCTCATTATTTTTCCAATCTGTTGTTCGTTATCCACTTGCTTTCCCAATGCATGAAGATTATTCACAATGTGTGTGAATCTGGTTTGCAGATCACTGATGGATTCGTCCCTTTTCATGCTGAATAATTCATATTCGTGCATCAGTGTGTTTACGCGAGCTCTCTTCACGTCTGTGGTTCCTTCATGTGTTTCTTGAAGAATGTCCCACATTTCTTTTGCTGACTTGCAGTTTGACACTCTAAAAAATTCTTCTGCACAAAGAGCAGATGTTATAATGTTCTTAGCCTTTGCATTATAACCTACCTTTTTCTTGTCATCATCTGACCAGTCGGCTCTAGGCTTGAGAATCATTGAGTCATTCGTTCCTGCAATCTTGGGAATATATGGACCGTTTTCAACAGCGTCAAGGATGTCTATGCCACTGGCTTCCAAGAAGATTAGCATCCTGTGCTTCCAGTACATATAAGCTGTTCCGTTGAAAGCTGGAGGTCTTGCTAACGATGCGCCTTCTCCCAGAAAATCGTTTGAGGCCATAGTGCTTTTATGAGTATTACCTCTCGAAAAGTTAGGCTCTGAGGCCAATTGTTGGTATATATGACCTCGTAATAAGCGGAATATATCAGAATGTATCAGTTCTTTATGAAATTAAATCAATTTCATACACACAGCGGAAATTAAATTGTGGCATACAAGATTAGCAAGTTTTATTAGATTGATATGAGATTAATCAAGATGCATACAAGTCAAATTATCAGATTAAACAATATTACTTATTACAGAATATGTTTAACATGCATCTAATTTTAATCACATATACAGATATATCAAGATAGTAAATCAAAGGAGATAAGGGTTAGAGAAGATTGCACCAAGGATTTATACTGGTTCAGTTGTCCACTTGACAACCTACATCCAGTCCTGCAAATCCAAACGGATTTCAGATTTTCTTCTCCAATAGAAAGAATCAATTACAGATTGTCCAGTTTCCTCCCCGAAACCTATCTATCTTAATGATCTCTTTCCTATTGATCACCCTCTGATCCTTGTAGATACTCAGCAACCTATCACAGAATCAAAGTACAACTCTTTCTTGTTGAGCACTCTCACCCAAGAAAGTAGTCACCAGTTTCTAGCTGGATTTTCTCGCTTTGTTTTTGTTTCAAAGAATTATTACAAACAGAATACAGAAAGAACAAAAAGTAGTCTTCAATCTTGGTCAAAATGGCTTCTCACAATTCTGGATATCAAAGATTTGTTTATGAGAATCCTTGTCTTTCAAGATCACTTTTCCAGCTATCTTTTTGATTGTTGATAATCCTCTTTTTCTATTTGATCTGAAAAAGTAATCTCAATGTATTAACCAAGTGTTATTGTGTATCAAGAATATTCAATGTATATTTCAGATTGATATCATTGTTATTATCATTCATGTTATTGAAAGACAGATTGAAGACAGTTTATATAGTTTCTGAAAAACACATTAATCAATCGATTTACCAATCGATTTCGTAAAGTGATAAACCAGTCTAATCGATTTGCCAATCGATTATCGTGTGTCTTGTTTTTCTTGAATCTTGAAACTATATAACCCAATCGATTTACCAATCGATTCTTTAAACAACATTTCTCAGTGATTATGTTAAGACTGATATGAATCGATTTCGTAATCGATTGCAGATGTTATGTTCAAACTGAAACACATATCAATCGATTCCATAATCGATTTATCAAATCTTCATAATCGATTAACAAATACTTAAAATCGATTTGGTCACACGCTCAGAGTTCACTGGGTTTTCAAAAGGTTTTGTCAATCGATTTGCCAATCGATTGAGTTTAAGTCAGTGACTCAGCTATTTTGATACTAATCGACGTGCCAATCGATTTGTATGTATTTGTCTGAAAACGTTCTTACCTGGGATTTGGTTCAATCGATTTCCCAATTGATTTCGACCAAATTTAACTTGATTGAAATATTACAACATAGATTGTCCAATTGATTTGGATGTCACAGGAAAAATTATTTTGCAAGTGATTTTTGAGTAATCGATTTGCCAATCGATTAAGTTTAAAACTGGGTTTCCACTGTGACTTGTCCAATCGATTTCCCAATCGATTTATTTCAATCAGGTTTACTTTGTGAATTGTATAATCGATTTGTCAATCGATTACCCTCAAAACTGGGGTGCCACTGACTTGTGCATTTTCAATTTCTAATTCAGTCAGTCGATTGTCCAATCGATTATACCAACACAAACAGTTGTGTTTCCTTAAACCTTGTTATGAAATCGATTTCCCAATCGATTTGCTTTAGTCAAAAGTCAACTTTTGTTGATTTCTTGTGTTTCAAGCAACCTGTTCCAAGTGTGTAGGATTTGATTGTTGTTCCTGAAATCTTGCTCAATTCAAATATTAGATTTATCATGTATCGTATGAACATTGTTGAATTATTAATTATGTCAAAATTAGGAATCAAAGGATCAAAATCCAACAAAAAACACACTTATTGGATGCACAAGATTGGTTAAAAACCCCAATTGGTCTTGAATAAACCTAGGGAGAACGAAAATGACCTAAATGTTCATCCATTGACACAAACACACCTATTGGATGCACAAGAGTGGTTTAAAACCCTAATTGGACTAGAATAAACCTAGGGAGAACGAAAATGACCTTAATGTTCATCCAGTGACACAAACACACCTATTGGATGCACAGGATTGTTTAAAATCCATAATTGGACTAGAACAAACCTAGGGAGGATGAAAATGACGTAAATGTTAATCCAATGACACAAATAAACTTATTGGATGCACAACATAGGTTAAAAACCTAACTGGACTAGAATAAGCCTAGGGAGGACAAAAATGACCAAAATGTTAATCCAATGACACAAACACACCTATTGGATGCACAAGATTGGTTAAAAACCCTAATTGGACAAGAATAAGCCTAGGGAGGACAAAAATGACCAAAATGTTAATCCAATGACACAAACACACCTATTGGATGCACAAGAATATTTAAAAACCCTCTTAGAATAAGAATTAATCTAGGGAGAAAAAAAATGACCTAAATGTAAATCCAATGATACGAATTAACTAATTGGATGCACAATATTGGTTCAAAACCATAATTGGACTAGAATAATCCTAGGGATGACAAAAATGACTTAAATGTTTATCCAATAACGCAAACTCACCTATTGGATGTGCAAGAATGGTTAAAAACCTTAATTGGACAAGAATAAGCCTTGGGAGGACGAAAATGACCTAAATGTTAATCCAATGACACAAATGAACTTATTGGATACACAAGATTAGTTAAAAACACTAATTGGACAAGAATAAGCCTTGGGAGGACGAAAATGACCTAAATGTTAATCCAATGACACAAATAAACTTATTGGATAAATAAGATTGGTTAAAAACCCTAATTGCACTAGAATAAGCCTAGGCAGGACAAAAATGACCTAAATGATAATCCAATGACATAAACGAACTTATTGGATGCACAAGACTGTATAAAAACCCTAATTGAATAAGTATAAGCCTAGGGAGGACCAAAATGACCTAAATGGTAATCCAATGACACTAATAAACTTATTGGATGCACAAGCTTGGTTAAAAACCTAATTGGACTAGAATAAGCCTAACAAGACGAAAATGAGCTAAATGTTACTCCAATGGCACGAACACACTTATTGGGTGCACAAGATTGGTTAAAAACCCTAATTGGACAAGAATAAGCTTAGGGAGGACGAAAATGACCTAAATGTTAATCCAATGACACAAACACACTTATTGGAATCACAAAATTAATTAAAACCCCTAATTTGACTAGAATAAGCCTAGGGAGGACAAAAATGACGTAAATGTTAATCCAATGACACAAATGATATTATTGGATGCACAAGATTGGTTAAATAACCTAATTGGACTAGAATATGCATATGGAGGATTAAAATTACCTAAATGTTAATCCAACGACACAAACACACCTATTGGATGCACAAGACTATTTAAAAACCCTATTTGAATAATAGTAAGCCTAGGGAGGACAAAAATGACCTAAATGTTAATCCAATGACACAAATGAACTTATTGCATGCACAAGATTGGTTAAAAACCTTAATTGGAATAGAATAAGCCTAGGGAGGACAAAAATGACCTAAATGTTAATCCAACGACACAAACACACCCATTTGATGCACAAGATTGGTTAAAAACCCTAATTGGACAAGAATAAGCTTAGGGAGCACGAAAATGACCTAAATGTTAATCCAATGACACAAATAAACTAATTGGATGCACAATATTGGTTCAAAACCATAATTCGACTAGAATAATCCTAGGGATGAAAAAAATGACTTAAACGTTTATCCAATGACACAAACACACCTATTGGATGCACAAGATTTGTTAAAAACCCTAATAGGACAAGAATAAGCATAGGGAGGACGAAAATGACCTAAATGTTAATCCAATGACAAAAATGAACTTATTGGATGCACAAGATTGGTTAAAAACACTAATGGGACTAGAATAAGCCTAGGGAGGACAAAAATGACCTAAATGATAATCTAATGACACAAATGAACTTATTGGATGCACAAGACTGTTTAAAAACCCTAATTGAATAAGAATAAGCCTAGGGAGGACCAAATTGACCTAAATGTTAATCCAATGATACAAATCAATTTATTGGATGCACAAGATTGGTTAAAATCCCAAGGTGGACAAGAATAAGCATATGGAGGACGAAAATGACCTAAATGTTAAACCAATGACAAAAATAAACATATTGTATGCACAAGATTGGTTAAAACCCCTAATTGGACTAGAATAAGCCTAGGGAGGACAAAACTGATCTAAATGTTAATCCAATGACACAAATAAATTTATTGGAGCACAAGATTAGTTAAAAACACTAAATGGACTGGAATAAGCCTAGGAAGGCTGAAAATGTCCTAAATGTTAATCCAATAACACGAACACACCTAATGGATACACAAGATTGGCTAAAAACCTTAATTGGACTATAATAAGCCTAGGGAGGAAAACAATGACCTAAATGTTAATCCAATGGCACAAACACACCTATTGGATGCACAAAATTGGTTAAAACCCGTAATTTTTCTAGAATTAGCCTAGGGAGGACAAAAATGACCTAAATGTTAATCCAATGACACAAATGAACCTATTGGATACACAAGACTATTTAAAAACCCTATTTGAATAAGAATAATCCAACGAAGGACAAAAATGACCTAAATGTTTATCCAATGACACAAACACACCTATGGGATGCACAAGATTGGTAAAAACCTTAATTAGACAAGAAAAAGCCTAGAGAGGATGAAAATGACTTAAATGTTCATCCAATGACACAAACACACCTATTGGATGCACAAGAGTGTTTGAAAACCCTAATTGGACTAGAATAAACCTAGGGAGAACGAAAATGACCTCAATGTTCACCCAGTGATACAAACACACCTATTGGATGTACATGATTGTTTAAAAACCTTAATTGGGCAAGAACAAACCTAGGGGGGATGAAAATGACTTAAATGTTAATCCAATGACACAAGTGAACTCATTGGATGCACAAGATTGGTTAAAAATCCTAATTGGACGAGAATAAGCCTAGGGAGGACGAAAATGACCTAAATGTTCATCCAATGACACAAACATACCTATTGGATACACAAGATTGGTTAAAAACCCTAATTGGACTAGAATAAACCTAGGGAGGATGAAAATGACCTAAATGTTAATCCAATGACACAAACACACCTATTGGATGCACAAGATTGGTTGAAAACCCTAATTGGACAAGAATAAACCTAGGGAGGACGAAACTGACCTCAAGGTTAGTCCAATGACACAAACACACTTATTGGATGCACAAAATTGTTTAAAACCCCTAATTAGACTAGAATAAACCTAGTGAGGACGAAAATGATCTAAATGTTCATCCAATGACACAAATACACTTATTGGATGCACAAGATTGGTTAAAAACCCCAATTGGTCTTGATTAAACCTAGGGAGGACAAAAATGACCTAAATGTTCATCCATTGACACAAACACACCTATTGGATGCACAAGAGTGGTTTAAAACACTAATTGGACTAGAATAAACCTAAAGAGAACGAAAATGACCTTAATGTTCATCCAGTGACACAAACACACCTATTGGATGCACATGATTGTTTAAAATCCATAATTGGACTAGAACAAACCTAGGGAGGATGAAAAGGACGTAAGTGTTCCTCCAATAACACGAATAAACTTATTGGATGGACAACATAGGTTAAAAACCTAACTCGACTAGAATAAGCCTAGGGAGGACAAAAATGACCTCAATGTTAATCCAATGACACAAACACACCTATTGGATGCACAAGATTGTTTAAAAACCTTAATTGGACTAGAACAAACCTAGGGGGGATGAAAATGACCTAAATGTTAATCCAATGACACAAATGAACTCATTGGATGCACAAGATTGGTTAAAAACCCTAGTTGGACTAGAATAATCCTAGGAAGTGGTTAAAAACCCTAATTGGACAAGAATAAGCCTAGGGAGGACGAAAATGACTTAAATGTTCATCCAATGACACAAACACATCTATCGGATGCACAAGATTGGTTAAAAACCCTAGTTGGACTAGAATAATCCTAGGAAGTGGTTAAAAACCCTAATTGGACAAGAATAAGCCTAGGGAGGACGAAAATGACTTAAATGTTCATCCAATGACACAAACACATCTATCGGATGCACAAGATTGGTTAAAAATCCTAATTGGACGAGAATAAGCCTCGGGAGGACGAAAATGACCTAAATGTTCATCCAATGACACAAACACACCTATTGGATGCACAAGAGTGGTTTTGTGTCATTGATGAACATTTAGGTCTTTTTCGTCCTCCCTAGGCTTACTCTTGTCCAATTAGAGTTTTTAACCAATCTTGTGCATCCAATAAGTTCATTTGTGTCATTGGATGAACATTTAGGTCATTTTCGTCCTCCCTAGGTTTATTCAAGCCCAATTAGGGTTTTTAACCAATCTTGTGCATCCAATAAGTTCATTTGTGTCAATGGATTAATATTTAGGTCATTTTGTCCTCCCTAGGTTTATTCTAGTCCAATTAGGATTTTTAACCAATCTGGTGCATCGAATAGGTGTGTTTGTGTCATTGGATGAACATTTAGGTCATATTTGTCCTCCATAAGCTTATTCTTGTCCAATTAGGGGTTTTAACCAATCTTATGCATCCAATAAGTTCAGTTGTGTCATTGGATTAACATTAATATCATTTTCGTCCTCCTTAGGGTTATTCAAGTCCAGTTATGGTTTTTATCCATTCTTGTGCATCCAATAGGTGTGTTTGTGTCATTGGATGAAGATTTCCGTAGTTTTCGTCTTCCCTAGGCTTATTCTTGTCCAATTAGGGTTTTTAACAACTCTTTTGCATCCAATCAGTTCATTTGATACATTGAATTAACATTCAGCTCATTTTCGTCCTCCCTAGGTTTACTCTAGTCCAATTAGGGTTTTTAACCTATCTTGTACATCCAATAAGTTCATTTGTGTCGTTTGATTATCATTTACATCATTTTCTTCCTCCCTAGGTTTATTCTTATCTAATTAGGGTTTTAACCAATCTTGTGCATCCAATAGGTGTGTTTGTGTCATTCGATGAAAATTTAGGTCATTTTCATCCTCCCTAGGCTTATTCTTGTCCAATTAGAGTTTTTAACCAATCTTGTGCATCCAATATGTGTGTTTGTGTCATTGGATGAACATTTTAGTCATTTTCGTCCTCCCTAGACTTATTCTAGTCGAATTAGGGTTTTTAACCAATCTTGTGCATCCAATAAGTTCATTTGTGTCATTGGATTAACATTTAGGTCGTTTTCATCCTCCATAGGCTTATTTTTGTCCAATTAGGGTTTTTAACCAATCTTGTGCATCCAATAGGTGTGTTTGTGTCACTGGATGAACATTTAGGTCATTTTCGTCCTCCCTAGGTTTTTTCTAGTCCAATTAGTGTTTTTAACCAATCATGTGCATCCAATAGGTGTGTTTGTGTCATTAGATGAACATTTAGGTCATTTTCGTCCTCCCTAGGATTATTCTTGTCCAATTTGGGTTTTTAACCAATCTTGTGCACCCAATAAGTTTAGTTGTGTCATTGGATTATTATTTAGGTCATTTTCGTCCTCCATACGCTTATTCTAGTCCAAATAGGGTTTTTAACCAAACTTGTGCATCCAATGAGTTTATATTATCACTGGATTAACATTTAGGTCATTTTCGTCCTCCCTAGGCTTATTCTTCCCCAATTAGGGTTTTTAACCAAACTGATGCATCAAATAAGTTCATTTGTGTCATTGGATGAACATTTAGGTCATTTTCATCCTCCCTAGGTTTATTGTAGTCCAATTAGGGTTTTAAACCAATCTTGTGCATCCAATAGGTGTGTTTGTGTCATTGGATGAAAATTTAGGTCATTTTCGTGCTCCCTAGGCTTATTCTTGTCCAATTAGAGTTTTTAGCCAATCTTGTGCATCCAATAAGTTGATTCGTGTCATTGGATTAACATTTAGGTCATTTCCATCCTCTATTGGCTTATTTTTGTCCAATTAGGGTTTTTAACCAATCTTGTGCATCCAATAAATTTATTTGAGTCATTGAATTAACATTTTGGTCATTTTAGTCCTCCCTAGGTTTATTCTAGTCCAATTAGTGTTTTTAACCAATCTTGTGCATCCAATAGGTGTGTTTGGGTCATTGGATTAACATTTAGCTTATTTTTGTCCTCTTTAGGCTTATTCTTTTTCAATTAGGGTTTTTAACCAATCTTGTGCATCCAATAGGTGTGTTTGTGTCACTGGATGAACATTTAGGTCATTTTCGTCTTCCCTAGGCTTATTCTTGTCCAATCAAGGTTTTTAACCAATCTTGTGCATCCTATAGGTGTGTTTGTGTCACTGGATGAACATTTAGGTCATTTTCGTCTTCCCTAGGCTTATTCTTGTCCAATCAAGGTTTTTAACCAATCTTGTGCATCCTATAGGTGTGTTTGTGTCACTGGATGAACATTTAGGTCATTTTCGTCTTCCCTAGGCTTATTCTTGTCCAATCAAGGTTTTTAACCAATCTTGTGCATCCTATAGGTGTGTTTGTGTCACTGGATGAACATTTAGGTCATTTTCGTCTTCCCTAGGCTTATTCTTGTCCAATCAAGGTTTTTAACCAATCTTGTGCATCCTATAGGTGTGTTTGTGTCACTGGATGAACATTTAGGTCATTTTCGTCTTCCCTAGGCTTATTCTTGTCCAATCAAGGTTTTTAACCAATCTTGTGCATCCTATAGGTGTGTTTGTGTCACTGGATGAACATTTAGGTCATTTTCGTCCTCCCTAGGCTTATTCTTGTCCAATTAGGGTTTTTAACTTAACTTGTGCATCGAATAAGTTCATTTGTGTCATTGGATGAACATTTAGGTCATTTTAATCCTCCCTAGGTTTATTGTAGTCCAATTAGGGTTTTAAACGAATCTTGTGCATCCAATAGGTGTGTTTGTGTCATTGGATGAAAATTTAGGTCATTTTCGTGCTCCCTAGGCTTATTCTTGTCCAATTAGGGTTTTTAACCAATCTTGTGCATCCAATAGGTGTGTTTGTGTCATTGGATGAAAATTTAGGTCATTTTCGTGCTCCCTAGGCTTATTCTTGTCCAATTAGGGTTTTTAACCAATCTTGTGCATCCAATAGGTGTGTTTGTGTCATTGGATGAAAATTTAGGTCATTTTCGTGCTCCCTAGGCTTATTCTTGTCCAATTAGGGTTTTTAACCAATCTTGTGCATCCAATAGGTGTGTTTGTGTCATTGGATTAACATTTAGCTTATTTTTGTCCTCTTTAGGCTTATTCTTTTTCAATTAGGGTTTTTAACCAATCTTGTACATCCAATAGGTGTGTTTGTGTCCTCCCTAGACTTATTCTAGTCGACTTATTCTAGTCGACTTAGGGTTTTTAACCAATCTTGTGCATCCAATAAGTTCATTTGTGTCATTGGATTAACATTTAGGTCGTTTTCATCCTCCTTAGGCTTATTTTTGTCCAATTAGGGTTTTTAACCAATCTTGTGCATCCAATAGGTGTGTTTGTGTCACTGAATTAACATTTAGGTCATTTTCGTCCTCCCTAGGTTTTTTCTAGTCCAATTAGTGTTTTTAACCAATCATGTGCATCCAATAGGTGTGTTTGTGTCATTGGATGAAAATTTAGGTCATTTTCGTCCTCCCTAGGATTATTCTTGTCCAATTTGGGGTTTTAACCAATCTTGTGCATCCAATAAGTTCATTTATGTCATTGGATTAACATTTAGGTCATTTTCGTCCTCCATACGCTTATTCTAGTCCTATTAGGGTTTTTAACCAATCTTGTGCATCCAATGAGTTTATTTTATCATTGGATTAACATTTAGGTCATTTTCGTCCTCCCTAGGCTTATTCTTGTCCAATTAGGGTGTTTAACTTAACTTGTGCATCGAATAAGTTCATTTGTGTCATTGGATGAACATTTATGTCATTTTCATCCTCCCTAGGTTTATTGTAGTCGAATTAGGGTTTTAAACCAATCTTGTGCATCCAATAGGTGTGTTTTTGTCATTGGATGAACATTTAGGTCATTTTCGTCCTCCCTAGGCTTATTCTTGTCCAATTAGAGTTTTTAACCAATCTTGTGCATCCAATATGTGTATTTGTGTCATCGGATGAAGATTTTGGTCATTTTCGTCCTCCCTAGACTTATTCTAGTCGAATTAGGGTTTTTAACCAATCTTGTGCATCCAATAGGTGTGTTTTTGTCATTGGATGAACATTTTGGTCGTTTTCGTCGTCCCAACGCTTATTCTAGTGGAATTACGGTTTTTAACTAATCATGTTTATCCAATAAGTTTATTTGTGTTATTGGATTAACATTTAGGTCATTTTCATCCTCCCTAGGATTATTGTAGGGTAGTTAGGGTTTAAAACCAATCTTGTGCATCCAATAGGTGTGTTTTTTTCATTGGATGAATATTTAGGTCATTTTCGTCCTCCCTAGGCTTATTCTTGTCCAATTAGAGTTTTTAACAGATCTTGTGCATCCAATACGTGTGTTTGTGTCATTGGATGATCATTTTGGTCATTTTCGTCCTCCCTAGACTTATTCTAGTTTAATTAGGGTTTTTAACCAATCTTGTGCATCCAATAAGTTCATTTGTGTCATTGGATTAACATTTAGGTCATTTTCATGCTCCGTAGGCTTATTTTTGTCCAATTAGGGTTTTTAACCAACCTTGTGCATCCAATAAGTGTATTTGTGTCACTGAATTAACATTTAGGTCATTTTTGTCATCCCTAGGTTTATTCTAGTCCATTTAGTGTTTTTAACCAATCTTGTGCATCCAATAGGTGTGTTTTTGTCATTGGATGAACATTTAGGTCATTTTCGTCCTCCTTAGGCTTATTCTTGTCCAATTTGGGTTTTTAACCAATCTTGTGCATCCAATAAGTTGATTCGTGTCATTGGATTAACATTCAGGTCATTTTCTTCCTCCCTAGACTTATTTTTGTCCAATTAGGGTTTTTAACCAATCTTGTGCATCCAATAAGTTTATTTGTGTCATTGAATTAACATTTAGGTCATTTTTGTCCTCCCTAGGTTTATTCTAGTCCAATTAGTGTTTTTAACCAATCTTGTGCATCCAATAGGTGTGTTTGTGTCATTGGATTAACATTTAGCTCATTTTGGTCCTCTTTAGGCTTATTCTCTTTCAATTAGGGTTTTTAACCAATCTTGTGCATCCAATAGGTGTGTTTGTGTCATTGGATGAACATTTTAGTCATTTTCGTCCTCCATAGACTTATTCTAGTCGAATTAGGGTTTTTAACCAATCTTGTGCATCCAGTGAGTTCATTTGTGTCATTGGGTTAACATTTAGGTCGTTTTCATCCTCCATAGGCATATTTTTGTCCAATTAGGGTTTTTAACCAATCTTGTGCATCCAATAAGGTTATTTGTGTCATTGAATTAACTTTTAGTTCATTTTTGTCCTCCCTAGGTTTATTCTAGTCCAATTAGTGTTTTTAACCAATCTTGTGCATCCAATAGGTGTGTTTGTGTCATTGGATGAACATTTTTGTCATTTTCGTCCTCCCTAGCCTTATTCTAGTCGAATTAGGGTTTTTAACCAATCTTGTGCATCCAATAGGTGTGTTTGTGTCATTGGATGAACATTTTAGTCATTTTCGTCCTCCCTAGCCTTATTCTAGTCGAATTAGGGTTTTTAACCAATCTTGTGCTTCCAATAAGTTCATTTGTGTCATTGGATTAACATTTAGGTCATTTTCGTCCTCCCTAGCGTTATTCTAGTCGAATTAGGGTTTTTAACCAATCTTGTGCATCCAATAGGTGTGTTTGTGTCACTGGATGAACATTTAGGTTATTTTCGTCCTCCCTAGCCTTATTCTAGTCGAATTAGGGTTTTTAACCAATCTTGAGCATCCAATAGGTGTGTTTGTGTCACTGGATGAACATTTAGGTTATTTTCGTCCTCCCTAGCCTTATTCTAGTCGAATTAGGGTTTTTAACCAATCTGGTGCATCCAATAAGTTCATTTGTGTCATTGGATGAATATTTAGGTCATCCAATTAGTGTTTTTAACCAATCATGTGCATCCAATAGGTGTGTTTGTGTCACTGGATGAACATTTAAGTCATTTTCGTCCTCCCTAGGTTTTTTCTAGTCCAATTAGTGTTTTTAACCAATTATGTGCATCCATTAGGTGTGTTTGTGTCATTGGATGAACATTTAGGTCATTTTCGTGCTCCTTAGGATTATTCTTGTCCAATTTAGGTTTTTAACCAATCTTGTGCATCCAATAAGTTCATTTGTGTCATTGGATTAACATTTAGGTCATTTTCGTCCTCCCTAGGCTTATTCTAGTCCAATTAGGGTTTTAACCAATGTTGTTGCATCCAATAGGTGTGTTTGTGTCATTGGATGAACATTTAGGTCATTTCCGGTCCTCCCTAGGCTTATTCTTGTCCAATTAGGGTTTTTAACCAAACTTGTGCATCCAATAACTTCATTTGTGTCATTGGATGAACATTTAGGTCTGTTTCATCCTCCCTAGGTTTATTGTAGTCCAATTAGGGTTTTAAACCAATCTTGTGCATCCAATAGGTGTGTTTTTGTCATTGGGTGAACATTTATGACATTTTCGTCCTCCCTAGGCTTATTTTTGTCCAATTGGAGTTTTTAACCAATCTTGTGCATCCAATATGTGTGTTTGTGTCATTGGATGAACATTTTGGTCATTTTCGTCCTCCCTAGACTTATTCTAGTCGAATTAGGATTTTTAACCAATCTTGTGCATCCAATATGTGTGTTTGTGTCATTGGATGAACATTTTGGTCATTTTCGTCCTCCCTAGACTTATTCTAGTCGAATTAGGATTTTTAACCAATCTTGTGCATCCAATATGTGTGTTTGTGTCATTGGATGAACATTTTGGTCATTTTCGTCCTCCCTAGACTTATTCTAGTCGAATTAGGATTTTTAACCAATCTTGTGCATCCAATATGTGTGTTTGTGTCATTGGATGAACATTTAGGTCATTTTCGTCCTCCCTAGGATTATTCTTGTCCAATTTGGGTTTTTAACCAATCTTGTGCATCAAATCAGTTCATTTGTGTAATTGGATTATCATTTAGGTCATTTTCATCCTCCCTACGCTTATTCTAGTCCTATTAGGGTTTTTAACCAATCTTGTGCATCCAATGAGTTTATTTTATCATTGGATTTACATTTAGGTCATTTACGTCCTCCCTAGGCTTATTCTTGTCCAATTAGGGTGTTTAACCAATCTTGTGCATCCAATGAGTTTATTTTATCATTGGATTTACATTTAGGTCATTTTCGTCCTCCCTAGGCTTATTCTTGTCCAATTAGGGTGTTTAACCAATCTTGTGCATCCAATGAGTTTATTTTATCATTGGATTTACATTTAGGTCATTTACGTCCTCCCTAGGCTTATTCTTGTCCAATTAGGGTTTTTAACCAAACTGATGCATTGAATATGTTCATTTGTGTCATTGGATGAACATTTAGGTCATTTTCATCCTCCCTAGGTTTATTGTAGTCCAATTAGGGTTTTAAACCAATCTTGTGCATCCAATAGGTGTGTTTTTTTCATTGGATGAACATTTAGGTCATTTTCGTCCTCCCTAGGCTTATTCTTGTCCAATTAGAGTTTTTAACCAATCTTGTGCATCCAATATGTCATTTTCGTCCTCCCTAGACTTATTCTAGTCGAATTAGGGTTTTTAACCAATCTTGTGCATCCAATAAGTTCATTTGTGTCATTGGATTATCATTTAGGTCATTTTTCATGCTCCATAGGCTTATTTTTGTCCAATTAGGGTTTTTAACCAATCTTGTGCATCCAATAAGTTTATTTGTGTCACTAAATTAACATTTAGGTCATTTTTGTCATCCCTAGTTTTATTCTAGTCCAATTAATGTTTTTAACCAATCTTGTGCATCCAATAGATTTGTTTGTGTCATTGGATGAACATTTAGCTCATTTTCGTCCTCTTTAGGCTTATTCTTGTCCCATTAGGGTTTTTAACCAATATTGTGCATCCAATAGGTGTGTTTGTGTCATTGGATGAACATTTTAGTCATTTTCGTCCTTCCTATACTTATTCTAGTCGAATTAGGGTTTTTAACCAATCTTGTGCATCCAATAAGTTCATTTGTGTCATTGGATTATCATTTAGGTCATTTTCGTCCTCCCTACGCTTATTCTAGTGGAATTAGGGTATTTAACCAATCCTGTTTATCCAATAAGTTCATTTGTGTTATTGGTTGAACATTTAGGTCATTTGCATCCTCCCTAGGTTTATTGTAGTGCAATTAGGGTTTTAAACCAATCTTGTGCATCCAATAGGTGTGTTTGTGTCATTCGATGAACATTTAGGTCATTTTCGTCCTCCCTAGGCTTATTCTTGTCCAATTAGAGTTTTTAACAAATCTTATGCATCCAATAAGTTCATTTGTGTCATTGGATTATCATTTAGGTCATTTTCGTCCTCCCTAGGCTTATTCTTGTCCAATTAGAGTTTTTAACAAATCTTATGCATCCAATATGTGTGTTTCTGTCATTGGATGATCATTTTGGTCATTTTCGTTCTCCTTAGACTTATTCTTGTCGAATTAGCGTTTTTAACCAATCTTGTGCATCTAATAAGTTTATTTGTGTCACTGAATTAACATTTAGATCATTTTCGTCCTCCCTAGGTTTATTCTAGTCCAATTAGTGTTTTTAACCAATCATGTGCATCCAATAGGTGTGTTTGTGTCATTGGATGAACATTTAGGTCATTTTCGTCCTCCCTAGGTTTATTCTTGTCCAATTAGGTTTTTTAACCAAACTTGTGCACCCAATAGGTGTGTTTGTGTCATTGGATGAACATTTAGGTCATTTTCGTCCTCCCTAGGTTTATTCTAGTCCAATTAGTGTTTTTAACCAATCATGTGCATCCAATAGGTGTGTTTGTGTCATTCGATGAACATTTAGGTCAATTTCATCCTCCCTAGGATTATTCTTGTCCAATTTGGGTTTTTAACCAATCTTGTGCATTAAATAAGTTCATTTGTGTCATTGGATTATCATTTAGGTCATTTTCGTCCTCCCTACGCTTATTCTAGTCCTATTAGGGTTTTTAACCAATCTTGTGCATCCAATGAGTTTATTTTATCACTGGATTAACATTTAGGTCATTTTCGTCCTCCCCAGGCTTATTCTTGTCCAATTAGGGATTTTAACCAAACTGATGCATCGAATAAATACATTTTTGTCATTGGATGACCATTTAGGTCATTTTCATCCTCCCTAGGTTTATTGTAGTCCAATTAGGGTTTTAAACCAATCTTGTGCATCCAATAGGTGTGTTTTTGTCATTGGATGAACTTTTAGGTCATTTTCGTCCTCCCTAGGCTTATTCTTGTCCAATTAGAGTTTTTAACCAATCTTGTGCATCCAATATATGTATCTGTATCATTGGATGAACATTTTGGTCATTTTCGTCCTCCCTAGACTTATTCTAGTCGAATTAGGGTTTTTAACCAATCTTGCGCATCCAATAGGTGTGTTTTTGTCATTGGATGAACATTTAGGTCATTTTTCATGCTCCATAGGCTTATTTTTGTCCAATTAGGGTTTTTAACCAATGTTTTGCATCCAATAAGTTTATTTGTGTCACTGAATTAACATTTAGGTCATTTTTGTCATCCCTAGGTTTATTCTAGTCCAATTAATGTTTTTAACCAATCTTGTGCATCCAATAGGTTCGTTTGTGTCATTGGATGGACATTTAGCTCATTTTCGTCCTCTATAAGATTATTCTTGTCCAATTAGGGTTTTTAACCAATATTGTGCATCCAATAGGTGTGTTTGTGTCATTGGATGAACATTTAGGTCATTTTCGTCCTCCCTAGGATTATTTTTGTCCAATTTGGGTTTTTAACAAATCTTGTGCATCAAATAAGTTCATTTGTGTCATTGGATTATCATTTTGGTCATTTTCGTCCTCCCTACGCTTATTCTAGTGGAATTAGGGTTTTTAACCAATCCTGGTTATCCAATAGGTTCATTTGTGTAATTGGTTGAACATTTAGGTCATTGTCATCCTCCCTAGGTTTATTGTAGTGCAATTAGGGTTTTAAACCAATCTTGTGCATCCAATAGGAGTGTTTTTGTCATTGGATGAACATTTAGGTCATTTTCGTCCTCCCTAGGCTTATTCTTGTCCAATTAGAGTTTTTAACCAATCTTGTGTATCCAATTTGTGTGTTTGTGTCATTGGATGATCATTTTGGTCATTTTCGTCCTCCCTAGAGTTATTCTAGTCGAATTAGGGTTTTTAACCAATCTTGTGCATCCAATAAGTTCATTTGTGTCATTGGATTAACATTTAGGTCATTTTCATGCTTCATAGGCTTATTTTTGTCCAATTAGGGTTTTTAACCAATCTTGTGCATCCAATAAGTTTATTTGTGTCACAAAATTAACATTTAGGTCATTTTTGTCATCCCTAGGTTGATTCTAGTCCAATTAGTGTTTTTAATCAATCTTGTGCATCCAATAGGTTTGTTTGTATCATTGGATGAACATTTAGCTCATTTTCGTCCTCTTTAGGCTTATTCTTGTCCAATTAGAGTTTTTAACCAATCTTGTGCATCCAATAAGTTCATTTGTGTCATTGGATTATCATTTAGGTCATTTTCGTCCTCCCCAGGCTTATTCTTGTCCAATTAGGGTTTTTAACCAATCTTGTGCATCCAATAGGTGTGTTTGTGTCATTGGATCAACATTTTAGTCATTTTCGTCCTTCCTAGACTTATTCTAGTCGAATTAGGGTTTTTACCCAATCTTCCACATCCAATAAGTTCATTTGTGTCATTGGATTATCATTTAGGTCATTTTCGTCATCCCTACGCTTATTCTAGTCCAATAGGGTTTTTAACCAATCTTGTGCATCCAATGAGTTTATTTTGTCACTAGATTAACATTTAGGTCATTTTCGTCCTCCCAAGGCTTATTCTTGTCCAATTAGGGTTTTTAACCAAACTTGTGCATCCAATAAGTTTATTTGTGTCATTGGATGAACATTTAGGTCATTTTCATCCTCCCTAGGTTTATTGTAGTCCAATTAGGGTTTTTAACCAATCTTGTGCATCCATTAGGTGTGTTTTTGTCATTGGATGAACATTTAGGTCATTTTCGTCATCCCTAGGCTTATTCTTGTCCAATTAGAGTTTTTAACCTATCTTGTGCATCCAATATGTGTGTTTGTGTCATTGGATGAACATTTTGGTCATTTTCGTCCTCCCTAGACTTATTCTAGTCGAATTAGGGTTTTTAACCAATCTTGTGCATCCAATAGGTTCATTTGTGTCATTGGATTAACATTTAGGTCATTTTTCATGCTCCATAGGCTTATTTTTGTCCAATTAGGGTTTTTAACCAATCTTGTGCATCCAATAAGTTTATTTGTGACACAAAATTAACATTTAGGTCATTTTTGTCATCTCTAGGTTGATTCTAGTCCAATTAGTGTTTTTCACCAATCTTGTGCATCCAATAGGTTTGTTTGTATCATTGGATGAACATTTAGCTCATTTTCGTCCTCTTTAGGCTTATTCTTGTCCAATTAGGGTTTTCAACCAATCTTGTGCATCCAATAGGTGTGTT
>NC_021166.2:40025530-40028298 GCF_000331145.2 Cicer arietinum | reverse complement strand
AACCAATCTTGTGCATCCAATAAGTTCATTTGTGTCATTGGATTAACATTTAGGTCATTTTCATCCTCCATAGGCTTATTTTTGTCGAATTAGGGTTTTTAACCAATCTTGTGCATCCAATAGGTGTGTTTGTGTCATTGGATGAACGTTTAGGTCATTTTCGTCCTCCATAGGTTTATTCTAGTACAATTAGTGCTTTTAACCAATCATGCGCATCCAATAGGTGTGTTTGTTCCTTTGGATGGATAGTTAGGTCATTTTCGTCCTCCCTAAAATTATTCTTGTCTAATTTGGGTTTTCAACCAATCTTGTGCATCCAATAAGTTCATTTGTGTCATTGGATTAACATTTAGGTCATTTTCATCCTCCATAAGCTTATTTTTGTCCAATTAGGGTTTTTAACCAATCTTGTGCATCCAATAGGTGTGTTTGTGTCATTGGATGAACATTTTAGTCATTTTCGTCCTTCCTACACTTATTCTAGTCGAATTAGGGTTTTTAACCAATCTTGTGCATCCAATAGGTGTGTTTGTGTCATTGGATGAACATTTTGGTCATTTTCGTCCTTCCTACACTTATTCTAGTCGAATTAGGGTTTTTAACCAATCTTGTGCATCCAATAAGTTCATTTGTGTCATTAGATGAACATTTAGGTCATTTTCGTCCTCCCTAGGCTTATTCTTGTCCAATTAGGGTTTTTAACCAAACTTGTGCATCCAATAAGTTCATTTGTGTCATTGGATTATCATTTAGGTCATTTTCGTCATCCCTACGCTTATTCTAGTCCAATAGGGTTTTTAACCAATCTTGTGCATGCAATGAGTTTATTTTGTCACTCGATTAACATTTAGGTCATTTTCGTCCTCCCAAGGCTTATGCTTGTCCAATTAGGGTTTTTAACCAAACTTGTGCATCCAATAAGTTCATTTGTGTCATTGGATGAACATTTAGGTCATTTTCATCCTCCCTAGGTTTATTGTAGTCCAATTAGGGTTTTTAACCAATCTTGTGCATCCAATAGGTGTGTTTTTGTCATTGGATGAACATTTAGGTCATTTTCGTCTTCCCTAGGCTTATTCTTGTCCAATTAGAGTTTTTAACCAATCTTGTGCATCCAATATGTGTGTGTGTGTCATTGGATGAACATTTTGGTCATTTTCATCTTCCCTAGACTTATTCTAGTAAAAGTAGGGTTTTAACCAATCTTGTGCACCCAATAAGTTCATTTGTGTTATTGGATTAACAATTAGGTCATTTTCATCCTCCATAGGCTTATTTTTGTCCATTTAGGGTTATTAACCAATCTAGGGCATCCAATAAGTTTATTTGAGTCACTGAATTAACATTTAGGTCATTTTTGTCCTCCCTAGGTTTATTCAAGTCCAATTAGTCTTTTTAACCAATCTTGTGCATCCAATAGGTGTGTTTGTGTCATTGGATGAACATTTAGGTCATTTTCGTCCTCCTTAGGCCTCTTTTTGTCCAATTATGGTTTTTAACCAATCTTGTGCATCCAATAGGTGTGTTTATGTCATTGGATGAACATTTTGGTCATTTTCGTCCTCCCTAGACTTATTCTAGTCGAATTAGGGTTTTTAACCAATCTTGTGCATCCAATAAGTTCATTTGTGTCATTGGATGAACATTTAGGTCATTTTCGTCCTCCATAGGTTTATTCTAGTACAATTAGTGCTTTTAACCAATCATGCGCATCCAATAGGTGTGTTTGTTCCTTTGGATGGACAGTTAGGTCATTTTCGTCCTCCCTAAAATTATTCTTGTCTAATTTGGGTTTTTAACCAATCTTGTGCATCCAATAAGTTCATTTGTGTCATTGGATTAACATTTAGGTCATTTTCATCCTCCATAAGCTTATTTTTGTCCAATTAGGGTTTTTAACCAATCTTGTGCATCCAATAAGTTCATTTGTGTCATTGGATTAACATTTAGGTCATTTTCATCCTCCATAAGCTTATTTTTGTCCAATTAGGGTTTTTAACCAATCTTGTGCATCCAATAAGTTCATTTGTGTCATTGGATTAACATTTAGGTCATTTTCATCCTCCATAAGCTTATTTTTGTCCAATTAGGGTTTTTAACCAATCTTGTGCATCCAATAAGTTCATTTGTGTCATTGGATTAACATTTAGGTCATTTTCATCCTCCATAAGCTTATTTTTGTCCAATTAGGGTTTTTAACCAATCTTGTGCATCCAATAAGTTCATTTGTGTCATTGGATTAACATTTAGGTCATTTTCATCCTCCATAAGCTTATTTTTGTCCAATTAGGGTTTTTAACCAATCTTGTGCATCCAATAAGTTCATTTGTGTCATTGGATTAACATTTAGGTCATTTTCATCCTCCATAAGCTTATTTTTGTCCAATTAGGGTTTTTAACCAATCTTGTGCATCCAATAAGTTCATTTGTGTCATTGGATTAACATTTAGGTCATTTTCATCCTCCATGGGCTTATTTTTGTCGAATTAGAGTTTTTAACCAATCTTGTGCATCCAATAGGTGTGTTTGTGTCATTGGATGAACGTTTAGGTCATTTTCGTCCTCCATAGGTTTATTCTAGTCCAATTATTGCTTTTAACCAATCATGCGCATCCAATAGGTGTGTTTGTGTCATTGGATGGACATTTAGGTCATTTTCGTCCTCCCTAAAATTATTCTTGTCTAATTTGGGTTTTTAACCAATCTTGTGCATCCAATAAGTTCATTTGTGTCATTGGATTAACATTTAGGTCATTTTCATCCTCCAT
>NC_021166.2:40022862-40025120 GCF_000331145.2 Cicer arietinum | reverse complement strand
AATCATGTGAATCCAATAGGTGTGTTTGTGTCATTGGATGAACATTTAGGTCATTTTCGTCCTCCCTAGGCTTATTCTTGTCCAATTTGGGTTTTTAACCAATCTTGTGCATCCAATAAGTTCATTTGTGTCATTGGATTATCATTGAGGTCATTTTCGTCCTCCTTACGCTTATTCTAGTCCAATTAGGGTTTTTAACAAATCTTGTGCATCCAATGAGTTTATTTTGTCACTAGATTAACATTTAGGTCATTTTCGTCCTCCCTAGGCTTATTCTTGTCCAATTAGGGTTTTTAACCAAACTTGTGCCTCCAATAAGTTCATTTGTGTCATTGGATGAACATTTAGGTCATTTTCGTCCTCCCTAGGCTTATTCTTGTCCAATTAGGGTTTTTAACCAAACTTGTGCCTCCAATAAGTTCATTTGTGTCATTGGATGAACATTTAGGTCATTTTCGTCCTCCCTAGGCTTATTCTTGTCCAATTAGGGTTTTTAACCAAACTTGTGCCTCCAATAAGTTCATTTGTGTCATTGGATGAACATTTAGGTCATTTTCGTCCTCCCTAGGCTTATTCTTGTCCAATTAGAGAGTTTATCCAATCTTGTGCATCAAATATGTGTGTTTGTGTCATTGGATGAACATTTTGGTCATTTTCGTCCTCCCTAGGCTTATTCTTGTCCAATTAGGGTTTTTAACCAATCTTGTGCATCCAATAGGCGTGTTTGTGTCATTGGATGAACATTTAGGTCATTTTCATCCTCCCTAGGTTTATTGTAGTCCAATTAGGGTTTTTAACCAATCTTGTGCATCCAATAGGCGTGTTTGTGTCATTGGATGAACATTTAGGTCATTTTCATCCTCCCTAGGTTTATTGTAGTCCAATTAGGGTTTTTAACAAATCTTGTGCATCCAATGAGTTTATTTTGTCACTAGATTAACATTTAGGTCATTTTCATCCTCCATAGGCTTATTTTTGTCCATTTAGGGTTTTTAACCATTCTTGGGCATCCAATAAGTTTATTTGCGTCACTGAATTAACATTTAGGTCATTTTCGTCCTCCCAAGGCTTATTCTTGTCCAATTTGGGTTTTTAACCAATCTTGTGAATCCAATAGGTGTGTTGGTGTCACTGGATGAACATTTAGGTCATTTTCGTCATCCCTAGGATTATTAATGTCCAATTTGGGTTTTTAACCAATCTTGTGCATCCAATAAGTTCATTTGTGTCATTGGATTATCATTTAGGTCATTTTCGTCCTTCCTACGCTTATTCTAGTCCAATTAAGGTTTTTAACCAATCTTGTGCATCCAATCAGTTTATTTTGTCACTGGATTAACATTTAGGTCATTTTCGTCCTCCCTAGGCTTTTTCTTGTCCAATTAGGGTTCTTAACCAAACTTGTGCATCCAATAAGTTCATTTGTGTCATTGGTTGAACATTTAGGTCATTTTCATCCTCCCTAGGTTTATTGTAGTCCAATTAGGGTTTTAAACCTATCTTGTGCATCCAATAGGTGTGTTTTTTTCGTTGGATGAACATTTTTGTTATTTTCGTCCTCCCTAGGCTTATTCTTGTCCAATTAGAGTTTTTAACCAATTTTGTGCATCCAATATGTGTGTTTGTGTCATTGGATGAACATTTGTGTCATTTTCGTCCTCCCTAGACTTATTCTAGTTGAATCAGGGTTTTTAACCAATCTTGTGCATCCAATAGGTGTGTTTGTGTCATTGGATGAACATTTTAGTCATTTTCGTCCTCCCTAGGATTATTCTTGTCCAATTTGGGTTTTTAACCAATCTTGTGCATCCAATAGGTGTGTTTGTGTCATTGGATGAACATTTTAGTCATTTTCGTCCTCCCTAGGATTATTCTTGTCCAATTTGGGTTTTTAACCAATCTTGTGCATCCAATAAGTTCATTTGTGTCATTGGATTAACATTTAGGTCATTTTTCATGCTCCATAGGCTTATTTTTGTCCACTTAGGGTTTTTAACCAATCTTGTGCATCCAATAGGTTTATTTGGGTCACTGAATTAACATTTAGGTCATTTTTGTTATCCATAGGTTTATTCTAGTCCAATTAGTGTTTTTAACCAATCTTTTGCATCCAATAGGTTTGTTGGTGTCATTGGATTAACATTTAGCTCATTTTCGTCCTCTTTAGGCTTATTCTTGTCCAATTAGGGTTTTTAACCAATCTTGTGCATCCAATAGGTGTGTTTGTGTCATTGGATGAACATTTTAGTCATTTTCGT
>NC_021166.2:40020827-40022828 GCF_000331145.2 Cicer arietinum | reverse complement strand
AGTTCATTTGTGTCATTGGATTATCATTTAGGTCATTTTCGTCCTCCCTACGCTTATTCTAGTCCTATTAGGGTTTTTAACCAATCTTGTGCATCCAATGAGTTTATTTTATCACTGGATTAACATTTAGGTCATTTTCGTCCTCCCTAGGCTTATTCTTGTCCAATTAGGGATTTTAACCAAACTGATGCATCGAATAAATTTATTTGTGTCATTGGATGACCATTTAGGTCATTTTCATCCTCCCTAGGTTTATTGTAGTCCAATTAGGGTTTTAAACCAATCTTGTGCATCCAATAGGTGTGTTTTTGTCATTGGATGAACATTTAGGTCATTTTTCATGCTCCATAGGCTTATTTTTGTCCAATTAGGGTGTTTAACCAATCTTGTGCATCCAATAGGTGTGTTTTTGTCATTGGATGAACATTTAGGTCATTTTTCATGCTCCATAGGCTTATTTTTGTCCAATTAGGGTGTTTAACCAATCTTGTGCATCCAATAGGTGTGTTTTTGTCATTGGATGAACATTTAGGTCATTTTTCATGCTCCATAGGCTTATTTTTGTCCAATTAGGGTGTTTAACCAATGTTGTGCATCCAATAAGTTTATTTGTGTCACTGAATTAACATTTAGGTCATTTTTGTCATCCCTAGGTTTATTCTAGTCCAATTAATGTTTTTAACTAATCTTGTGCATCCAATAGGTTCGTTTGTGTCATTGGATGAACATTTAGCTCATTTTCGTCCTCTATAAGATTATTCTTGTCCAATTAGGGTTTTTAACCAATATTGTGCATCCAATAGGTGTGGTTGTGTCATTGGATGAACAATTAGGTCATTTTCGTCCTCCCTAGGATTATTCTTGTCCAATTTGGGTTTTTAACCAATCTTGTGCATCAAATAAGTTCATTTGTGTCATTGGATTATCATTTAGGTCATTTTCGTCCTCCCTACGATTATTCTAGCCCTATTAGGGTTTTTAACCAATCTTGTGCATCCAGTGAGTTTATTTTATCACTGGATTAACATTTAGGTCATTTTCGTCCTCCCTAGGCTTATTGTTGTCCAATTAGGGATTTTAACCAAACTAATGCATCGAATAAATTCATTTGTGTCATTGGATGACCATTTAGGTCAATTCATCCTCCCTAGGTTTATTGTAGTCCAATTAGGGTTTTAAACCAATCTTGTGCATCCAATAGGTGTGTTTTTGTCATTGGATGAACATTTAGGTCATTTTCGTCCTCCTTAGGCTTATTCTTGTCCAATTAGGGTTTTTAACCAATCTTGTGCATCCAATAAGTGTGTTTGTGTCATTGGATGAACATTTAGGTCATTTTCGTCCTCCTTAGGCTTATTCTTGTCCAATTAGGGTTTTTAACCAATCTTGTGCATCCAATAAGTGTGTTTGTGTCATTGGATGAACATTTAGGTCATTTTCGTCCTCCTTAGGCTTATTCTTGTCCAATTAGGGTTTTTAACCAATCTTGTGCATCCAATAAGTTTATTTGTGTCACTGAATTAACATTTAGGTCATTTTTGTCATCCCTAGGTTTATTCTAGTCCAATTAATGTTTTTAACCAAACTTGTGCATCCAATAGGTTTGTTTGTGTCATTGGATAAACATTTAGCTCGTTTTCGTCCTCTATAAGATTATTCTTGTCCAATTAGGGTTTTTAACCAATATTTTGCATCCAATAGGTGTGTTTGTGTCATTGGTTGAACATTTAGGTCATTTTCTTCCACTCTAGGATTATTCTAGTCCAATTAGGCTTTTTATCCAATCTTGTGCATCCAATAAGTTCATTTGTGTCATTCGATTATCATTTAGGTCATTTTCATCCTCCCTACGCTTATTCTAGTGGAATTAGGGTTTTTAACCAATCCTGTTTATCAAATAAGTTAATTTGTGTTTTTGGCTGAACATTTAGGTCATTTTCATCCTCCCTAGGTTTATTGTAGTGCAATTAGGGTTTTAAACCAATCTTGTGCATCCAATAG
>NC_021166.2:40018807-40020327 GCF_000331145.2 Cicer arietinum | reverse complement strand
GTGCATCCAATAGGTGTGTTTGTGTCACTTGATGAACATTTAGGTCATTTTCGTCCTCCCTAGGTTTTTTTCTAGTCCAATTAGTGTTTTTAACCAATCATGTGCATCCAATAGGCGTGTTTGTGTCATTGGATGAACATTTAGGTCATTTTCGTCCTCCCTAGGATTATTCTTGTCCAATTTGGGTTTTTAACCAATCTTGTAACATCCAATAAGTTCATTTGTGTCATTGGATTATCATTTAGGTCATTTTTGTCCTCCCTACGCTTATTCTAGTGCAATTACGGTTTTTAACCAATCTTGTGCATCCAATGAGTTTATTTTATCACTAGATTAACATTTAGGTCATTTTCGTCCTCCCGAGGCTTATTCTTGTCGAATTACGGTTTTTAACCAAACTTGTGCATCGAATAAGTTCATTTGTGTCATTGGATGAACATTTAGGTCATTTTCATCCTCCCTAGGTTTATTGTTGTCCAATTAGGGTTTTAAACCTATCTTGTGCATCCAATAAGTTCTTTTTTGTAATTGGATGAACATTTTATTCTTGTGCAATTATAGTTTTTTGTTGATTATTATGACCTCGAAATAATCAGAATATATCAGTCTTTAACAAATTAAAGCAATATAGAAAATCGAATACGTCTAGCATATAATTAAGATCGAACATACAATCATACGATGCAAGATTTATTCAGATTCATACACACAACGGAATTATAATGCGGCATACAAGATTAAAAATTAAAAGTAAAAGGATAAGGGATAGAATGCACCAAGATTTATCCTAGTTCAGTTGTCAACGACAACCTACATCCAGTCCTGACAATCCAACTGGATTTCAGCTTTTTCTCCAATAGAAAGAATTGTGAATTGTTTACAGATTGTCCAGTTTCCTCGAAACCTATCTATCTAACACAATCTCTTTCCTATTGCTTAACCCCTTGATCCTTGCAGTCACTCGGCAGACTCACACAAAATCAAGGAATTATAATGCGACATACAAGATTAACAATTAAGAGTAAAAGGATAAGGGATAGAATGCACCAAGGTTTATCCTGGTTCAGTTGTCAACGACAACCTACATCCAGTCCTGACAATCCAACTGGATTTCAGCTTTTTCTCCAATAGAAAGAATTGTGACTTGTTTACAGATTGTCCAGTTTCCTCGAAACCTATCTATCTAACACAATCTCTTTCCTATTGCTTAACCCCTTGATCCTTGCAGTCACTCGGCAGACTCACACAAAATCAAGTACGGCTCCTTCTTGATGAGGCCTCTCACCCAAGAAGATCGCCACCAGTTTCTAGCTGGATTTTTCGCAGTCGTTTCTTTACAAAGTATTTGTTACAAACAAAATAAAAGAAGTACAAAAAGTGTCTTCAATCTTGATCAATGTATCTCACACGAATCTGGTTATTCAATGATTGTTTATGAGAACATTGTCTTTTCTCTCAAGAATACTTTTTCAGCTCTCTCAATGATTATGGATAATCTTTTTGGTCTTGATCTGAAAAAG
>NC_021166.2:40016601-40018540 GCF_000331145.2 Cicer arietinum | reverse complement strand
TTCAGACTAATATGAATCGATTGCATAATCGATGTCAGGTGTTTTGTTCCAATAAAAATCACACCAATCGATTACTTAATAGATTTACTAAGTCTCATAATCGATTTACAAATACACAGAATCGATTTGGCCACAAACTGAAAGTTCACTGTGATTTCAAAAAGTTTCTTTTAATCGATTTGCCAATCGATTGAGTTTAAAATAGTGACTTAGCTATTTTCATGTTAATCGAGGTGCCAATCGATTTGGTAGTATTTGCTTGAAAAGTTCTTACCAGATGTTTATTTCAATCGATTTCCCAATTGATTGAAACCAAACTTAACATGATTGAAATTCTCACAATAGATTGTCCAATCGATTGTGTTTGTCACAGGTCATGTTACTTTTCAAATATTATCTAAGCAATCGATTTTCCAATCGATTAGCCTAGAAAATGGATTGTCCCTGTGACTTGCCCAATCGATTTCCCAATCGATTTGTTTCAATCAGTTTTACTTTGTGATGTGCACAATCGATTTGCCAATCGATTAGCCTGTAAAACAGGTTGCCACTGACTTGTGCAGTTTTTATTTCTAATTGTGTCAGTCGATTGCTTAATCGATTATACAACCACAAACAGTTATGTTTCCTTACAACCGTTTTTATGAAATCGATTTCCCAATCGATTTACGCAGTGAATATTCAACTTTTGTTGATATCTTGAGTTCCAAGCAATTTGTCTCAAGTGTGTAGGATTGAGTTGTTGTTCCTGAAATCTTGCTCAGTTAAAATGTTAGATTTATCATATGATGTATGAACATTGTATGTTTGTTAATTATGTCAAAATTAGGATTAAAAGGACTAAAGTCCAACAATCTCCCCCTTTTTGCATAAGTGACAATCATACAATTTTAACTTGAGTTGAGCATTTCAAGACATAATATTAACTACATTTCATAGCATCATATGTACCATTATCAGATCATAAAATCAGAGTATCAGATCATAGCATAACAGTACACATGCTATTTATCAAAATCAGAGCATTTTAATAATACTAATAATTCATTATCAGTCATCAGAGTGTAAAAATAAATGCAGCATGCATTAGCAAGTTATAATTTTTCTCCCCCTTTGTCAGTTAAGGCAAAAAGGCAGAAAAAAAATTTCCTCCCCCTTTGAAATCATAAAACATTGTATATCAGAGCAATAAATGAGCATATCAGAAGATTTTTGACAAATGAATTCAGAGAGAAATGGAATAAACGTTCTAATGCATTATGTATATAGATGAAATGAATACATCAAGTCATTACAAACCAACACAGATCCTAAACTCCTAATCACCTAATCTAGGCTGGTCCTCACTATTATCTACGGGAGAGGCAGAGACCGATCTAAGGGAGTTGGGTTAGGTTCCTCTGTTGCTTGACGACCGATGTCTGCTATGTCTTCAAATGACAGCTTTATTCCCAAATGTGCTTGAATAACATCAACATCCTGAACAACAGAATTCAGGGATGCCTGGAGAGTCCTTAAACTTGCTTCCATTCTGGACTGTGACTCTAGCATCTTGGCATTGTGTGCCATCTGAGCTTCTATGAATTCCATTAACTTGGCGACCAACTCAGGAGGGGCTGTTTCAGTAGCTGGTTGAGGCTGAGGTTGAGGTTGAGGTTGAGCTGGTTCAACAGTTGGCTGAGGTCTTATCCAAATACCATGTAACCTTTTCAATTGTATCTGGTTTACAATTGATTCTCCAAAAAATTAGAGTGGTCTTTGCAGATTCTTCATTAACAAACGATGCCTTAAAGTGTTTCAGAATCTTGGTAATCAGTTGTGGATAAGGCAGCATAATCTTGCTATGTGAAGCTTCCAGCATGTGCCTTAGCACAATCCATGCCCAACTCATCCTGAGCTCCTTGGATAAACCCCATAACAGTAGTATATCCAACTTCTG
>NC_021166.2:40012360-40016574 GCF_000331145.2 Cicer arietinum | reverse complement strand
GCGTGTACATCAGCATTCGATGTTGGACCTTCATTTGACCGATAGGTAATGAAATGGTTTCAAAAAAACCATCAATCATCCGGTCTTTAACAACAGCATGCCTGTCAACCGATTCTTCCCATCCTTCGTCAGCCGTATCAGCTTCAAAACTACCGTCTATAGATTTTCCGTGAAATGGCAATCCTGATAAAGTAGAAAAATTTTCAAAGGACATAGAAATCCTTTTCCCTTTAACCCGAGCCTTAAAACCTTCTTCAGTCAGCTTGAACGTTGAGTAAAATTCCCTTATCAATCTTGGATAACTATCTAGAGTAGAAGAGAGAAAGCTCTCAAGACCGTGAAATCTCAGATGGTTTTGAAAAGTAAAACCGTCTGCATCAAAATAGGCAAAATCCAGAGTCCGACCCTCATGGATTTTTCTCTTAAGAAAGTCTGATGGTATGGAAGGTTCTGCATCTTTTTCCTTGGATGCAGGAGCTTTCTTGGGAGGGGGTGAAGAAACTGGTTTCTTCTTCTTCTTTTGTGAGATTTCCTTCATGGCGTCAGCCATGAGTTTTTCAGTTGGTGGTTCCTTTCTCTTTTTAGGTTTCTCTTGAATAGCAGGAGGTGCCTTGCCTTTGTCTTTAGCAAGAATTTTATGTGTAGGAATGGGTACTCTTTTGGTTAAAGTGGATGGTGGTGAAGGGGTTTCACTGGATGAAGATGATGAAGGTGAGGGGGTGCGTGCCTGGGTTTGTTTAACTCGTGCCATAATCGTAGATTGAAGTAGATTGAATGTAGATAGTAACATAAAACAATTGCAGAGACAGAACAAAGAGATGAAGCAGAGAAAAATAGTGAAATCTGGAGAACTGAAGTGCAGAAATCGATTGATAACTGTTCCTATTTAAACCCTTAAATGTGTAAATCGATTCCTAAATCGATTAGGTTACCGTTACTGGGTAATGTCAATCGATTTAGTAATTATTACATCTAACGGCTAGTCACAACGGTCATATTGTAAATCGATTCCTAAGTCGATTTCCAGATTTACTTAATCGATGTCCAAATCGATTGTTTTAACATTGAAAGTTGAACTAGTCGATTTTCAAATCGAAGCTTCAGTTGATAAAGCGATGCTTGTCTGTTTCTTACTAAACCATGATACAAGAGAGTTTCCAAGTAAATGACAAGTTCCTGAGGTACTTTTCCTATCGAGTTTACATTCGGAAAAGTCTGAATCTGAGTAACCAACTAAAGTGCAAGTTGATCCCTTAGGATACCACGAGCCTAGACTCTTAGTTCCTACTAGATATCTGAAAATTCTCTTAACTGCACTGAGGTGAGATTCCTTTGGATTTGATTGGTACATTGCACACATACAAACACTGAACATGATGTATGGTCGGCTTGCTGTAAGGTAGAGCAAAGATCCTATCATACCACGAAACCTAGTGACATCTACAGGTTTACCTTTCTCATCTCTGTCTAAGTAATTTCCTTGACTCATGGGAGTATCAATGGACTTAAGGTTTTCAAAACAAAATTTCTTTATCAAATCATTACAGTATTTTGATTGACTAATGAAAATGCCTTGCTTGCTTTGGTTAATTTGAAATCCCAAGAGATATGATAGTTCACCCATCATTGACATTTCAAATTTACCTTTCATCAAATTTTCAAATTCTTTGCACAACTTATTATTTGTAGATCCAAATATTATGTCATCAACATATACTTGGACAAGCAAGATATCATTTCCAGTAGTTTTTGTGAAAAGGGTCTTGTCAACATTTCCTCTTGAAAAGTTTTGTTGAATAAGGAAATTGCTGAGCTTCTCATACCAAGCTCTTGGAGCTTGTTTTAACCCATAGAGGGCCTTTGAGAGCTTATACACATGATTAGGAAAATCAGGATTTTCAAAACCAGGTGTTTGGCTAACAAAAACTTCCTCTTGAAGGTCACCATTGAGAAAGGCACTTTTCACATCCATTTGATAAAGATTAAAGTCCATTATACAAGCATAAGCCAATAAAATTCTTATGGCTTCTAACCTAGCTACAGGGGCATAGGTTTCATCAAAATCTATTCCCTCCTCTTGACTATAACCCTTGGCTACTAGTCTAGCTTTGTTCCTGGTTATTACTCCATTTTCATCTAACTTGTTTCTGAATACCCATCTGGTTCCTATGATGTGCTTACCCTCTAGCTTAGGTACTAAACTCCACACCTTGTTTCTCTCAAACTGGTTTAACTCCTCTTGCATAGCAAGTATCCACTCACTATCTAACAGGGCTTCCTTAATGTTCTTAGGTTCAATCTGAGATACAAAGGCTGTAAAGTTACAAAACTGTCTAAGGTTCCTCCTAGTTGCAACACCTTTAGATATATCCCCTATAATGTTGTCTATGGGGTGGTTTCTGTTGAACTTCCATTCCTTAGGTAAATCACTGGTTCCTATAGGTTCTACACAGTCAGATCTAGTTGGGGGGACAGCTACAGGTTGTTCTAATGGTTCAGATTCTACAACTTCGTCCAAAAAGTCATCAACCACAGGACGAGTTTTGTTCAAGTTTTCTGAAAATAATTCATCAAACTTTACATGAACTGACTCTTCTATGGTCTTTGTTCTTTTGTTGTAGATTCTATAGGCCTTACTAGTTTGGGAGTATCCTAGAAAAATACCTTCATCTGCCTTAGGGTCAAACTTTCCTAGGTATTCTTTGCCATTGTTCAACACAAAGCACTTACAACCAAAGATTCTAAAGTAGGAAAGGTTTGGTTTTCTACCCTTGTAAAGCTCATAGGGTGTTTTCCTAAGCAGGGGCCTAATGAGAACTCTATTGACAACATGAGTGGCTGTACTAATTGCATCTGCCCAAAAGTACTTAGGTAGGTTGGAGTCCTTAAGCATGGTCCTAGCTAACTCTTCTAGGGATCTATTTTTCCTCTCCACTACCCCATTCTGCTGTGGTGTCCTAGGGGCAGAATATATGTGGTTGATTCCATGTAGTTCACAATAATTTTGAAAAGCATCATTTTGGAATTCACCTCCATGATCACTTTTTATTGAAACAATTTTCTGGTCATTCTCATTTTGAACCAAAGCAGCAAATTTCTTAAAAGTTGAGAATGTATCACTCTTATGAGCCAGAAAATATGTCCATGTGAACCTTGAATAGTCATCAACCAACACATATCCATAAAGGTTACCTCCAAAGCTCTTAACTTGAGCAGGTCCAAAAAGGTCCATGTGAACTAACTGCAAAACTCTATTTGTTCTAACCATATCTATAGAGGGAAAGGGAGTCTTAACCAGTTTGCTTCTCTCACAGGAATCACACAGTCTTTCCTTAGTAAACTTCTTATAAGGGAGACCTATAACTAGTTGTTTGCTAACAAGTCTATTCAAATGATCTATATGAATATGCGCTATACATTTATGCCATAACCAAGTCTCATCTGAATTAGATAACAAGCAACATATAGTACTTGGCAAAGAATTAAAATCTATTGGATGCCATAACCAATTTCTTTATGGTCATTTTTCATTTGCTCAAGCATTTTCTTTGTGCTTATCAACTGTTTTATGGAATTCACATACTCATCATGCAATTCATTGAAAGCTTCTTGTAGCTCATCATAAGTTGGATTAGATTGTGAACTAACCTCATTTTCTGATTCTGAGTCGGTATTTGCCATGAGACACAGATTCGCTTCTTCTTCATCCGAAGAGGTAGAGGATTCTTCGTTGTCATTCCATGCAACATAAGCTTTTCTGGTTTTGGTGACTGGTTCCTTGCCTTTTGGTTTTGTAGCTCTATTTTTGTTCTGCAACTTGTAACATTCCGACATTATGTGACCAGTTTTGCCACATTCATAACAGGTAATTGTCTTGTTGTCACTAGTCTTAGAGCTGGATGGCTTTCTGAATTTGTTGTCTTTCTTCTTCAGAAATTTCTTAAACTTTTTGACAAGCAAACCAATCTCAGGCTCTTCATCAGTCTCACTGCCTGATTCATCTGAGCAACTTTCTTGTTCAGTTTTTGATTGATGCGTTTGGGCTTGCAAAGACAGTCCTTTCTTTTTCCTGCTTTCTTGTTATGACTCATCTAGTCTATGCAACTCCATTTCGTGCTCCCTGAGCTTTCCAAATAGTGTTGCAGTGGTCATTTTTGCCAGATCTTTCGATTCAGCAATAGCAGTTATTTTGGGCTGCCATTCTCTAGTTAGAC
>NC_021166.2:39999943-40011639 GCF_000331145.2 Cicer arietinum | reverse complement strand
AGAAAATCAGTTGAGGCCATATTCCTTTTATGAGTTTTACCTCTAAAAAAGTCAGGCTCTGAGGCCAATTGTTGATTATTATGACCTCGAAATAATCAGAATATATCAGTCTTTAACAAATTAAAGCAATATAGAAAATCGAATACGTCTAGCATACAATTAAGATCGAACATACAATCATACGATGCAAGATTTATTCAGATTCATACACACAGCGCAATTATAATGCGGCATACAAGATTAACAATTAAAAGTAAAAGGATAAGGGATAGAATGCACCAAGATTTGTTTCAATCGATTTGTTTCAATCAGTTTTACTTTGTGATGTGCACAATCGATTTGCCAATCGATTAGCCTGTAAAACAGGTTGCCACTGACTTGTGCAGTTTTTATTTCTTATTGTGCTAGTCGATTGCTTAATCGATTATACAACCACAAACAATTATGTTTCCTTACAACCCTTTTTATGAAATCAATTTCCCAATCGATTTACGCAGTGAATATTCAACTTTTGTTGATTTCTTGAGTTCCAAGCAATTTGTCTCAAGTGTGTAGGATTGAGTTGTTGTTCCTGAACTCTTGCACAATTAAAATGTTAGATTTATCATATGATGTATGAACATTGTATGTTTGTTAATTATGTCAAAATTAGAATTAAAAGGACTAAAGTCCAACATTTTTAACCAATCTTGTGCATTCAATATGTGTGTTTGTGTCATTGGATGAACATTTTGGTCATTTTCGTCCTCCCTAGACTTATTCTAGTCGAATTAGGGTTTTTAACCAATCTAGTGCATCCAATAGGTGTGTTTTTTTCATTGGATGAACATTTAGGTCATTTTCGTGCTCCCAAGGCTTATTCTTGTCCAATTTGGGTTTTTAACCAATATTGTGCATCCAATAGGTGTGTTTGTGTCATTGGATGAACATTTTGGTCATTTTCGTCCTCCCTAGGTTTATTCTAGTCCAATTAGTGTTTTTAACCAATCATGTGCATCCAATAGGTGTGTTTGTGTCATTGGATGAACATTTTGGTCATTTTCGTCCTCCCTAGGTTTATTCTAGTCCAATTAGTGTTTTTAACCAATCATGTGCATCCAATAGGTGTGTTTGTGTCATTGGATGAACATTTTGGTCATTTTCGTCCTCCCTAGGTTTATTCTAGTCCAATTAGTGTTTTTAACCAATCATGTGCATCCAATAGGTGTGTTTGTGTCATTGGATGAACATTTTGGTCATTTTGGTCCTCTCTAGGATTATTCTAGTCCAATTACGATTTTTATCCAATCTTGTGCATCCAATAAGTTCATTTGTGTCATTGGATTATCATTTAGGTCATTTTCGTCATCCCTACGCTTATTCTAGTGGAATTAGGGTTTTTAACCAATCATGTTTATCCAATAAGTTTATTTGTCACTGGATTAATATTTAGGTCATTTTCGTCCTCCCTAGGTTTATTCTAGTCCAATTAGTGTTTTTAACCAATCATGTGCATCCAATAGGTGTGTTTGAGTCATTGGATGAACATTTAGATCATTTTCGTCCTCCCTAGGCTTATTGTTGTCCAATTAGGGATTTTAACCAATCTTGTGCATCCAATAGGTGTGTTTGTGTCATTGGATGAACATTTTGGTCCTTTTCGTCCTCCCTAGACTTATTCTAGTCGTATTAGGGTTTTTAACCAATCTTGTGCATCCAATAAGTCCATTTGTGTCATTGGATTAATTGTTAGCTCATTTTCATCCTCCATAGGCTTATTTTTGTCCAATTAGGGTATTTAACCAATCTTGTGCATCCAATAAGTTCATATGTGTTATTGGATGAACATTTATATACATTTCGTCCTCCCTAAGTTTATTCTAGTTTAATTAGGGTTTTTAACCAATCTTGTGCATCCATTAGGTGTGTTTGTGTCATTGGATGAACATTTAGCTCATTTTCGTCCTCCCTAAGCTTATTCTTGTCGAATTAGGGTTTTTAACCAATCATGTGGATCCAATAAGTTCATTTGTGTCATTGGATGAACATTTCGGTCATTTTCGTCCACCTTAGGTTTATTATTGTCCAATTACGATTTTTAACCAATCTTGTGCATCCAATAGGTGTGTTAGTCTCATCGGCTGAACATTTAGGTCATTTTCGTCCTCCCTAGGATTATTCTTGTCCAATTTGGGTTTTCAACCAATCTTGTGCATCCAATAAGTTCATTTGTGTCATTGGATTTTAATTTAGGTAATTTTTGTCCTCCGTACGCTTATTCTAGTGGAATTAGGGTTTTTAACTAATCTTGTGCATCCAATAAGTTTATTTGTGTCACTTGGTTAACATTTATATCATTTTCGTCCTTCCTAGATTTATTCTAGTCCAATTAGTGTTTTTAACCAATCATGTGCATCCAATAGGTATGTCTTTGTCATTGGATGAACATTTAGGTCATTTTCGTCCTCCCTAGGTTTATTCTAGTCCAATTTGGGTTTTTAACCAATATTGTGCATCCAATAAGTTCATTTGTGTAATTGGATTAACATTTAGGTCATTTTCGTCCTTCCTAGGTTTATTCTTGTCCAATTAGGATTTTTAACAAATCTTGTGCATCCAATAGGTAGGTTGGTGTCATTGGATGAACATTTAGGTCATTTTCGTCCTCCCTAGGCTTATTCTTGTGCAATTAGGGTTTTTAACCAATCTTGTTCATCCAATAAGCTCATTTGTGTCGTTGGATGATCATTTAGGTCATTTTCGTCGTCCTTAGGTTTATTCTAGTCCAATTAGGGTTTTAAATCAATCTTGTGCATCCAATAGGTGTGTTTGTGTATTTGGATGAACATTTAGGTCACTTTCGTCCTCCCTGGGCTTATTCTTGTCCAATTAGTGTTTTTAACAAATCTTGTGCATCCAATAAGCTCATTTGTGTCACTGGATTAACATTTAGGTCATTTCAATCCTCCATAGGCTTATTTTTGTCCAATTAGGGTTTTTAACCAATCTTGTGCATCGAATAGGTGTATTTGTGTCATTCGTTGAACATTTAGGTCATTTTCGTTCTCCCTAGGCTTATTCTTGTCCAATTTGGGTTTTTAACCAATCTTGTGTATCTAACAAGTTCATTTGTGTCATTGGATGAACGTTTAGATCAATTTCGTCCTCCCTAAGTTTATTGTAGTCCAATTAGGGTTTTTAACCAATCTTGTGCTTCCAATAGGTGTGTTTTTGTCATTGGATGAACCTTTAGGTCATTTTTGTTTTCCCAAGGCTTATTCTTTTCCAATTTGGGTTTTTAACCAATCTTGTGCATCCAATAGGTGTTTTTGTGTCATTGGATGAACATTTTAGTCATTTTCGTCCTCCCTAGACTTATTCTAGTCGAATTGAGGTTTTTAACCAATCTTGTGCATCCAATAAGTTGATTTGTGTCATTGGATTAACATTTAGGTCATATTCATCCTCCATAGGCTTATTTTTGTCCAATTAGGGTTTTTAACCAATCTTGTGCATCCAATAGGTGTGTTTGTGTCATTGGATGAACATTTTGGTCATTTTCGTCATCTCTAGGATTATTCTAGTCCAATTAGGATTTTTAACCAATCTTGTTTATCCAATAAGTTTATTTGTGTCACTGCATTAACATTTAGGTCATTTTCGTCCTCCCTAGGTTTATTCTAGTCCAATTAGTGTTTTTAACCAATCATGTGCATCTTATAGGTGTGTTTGTGTCATTGGATGAACATTTAGGTCATTTTCGTCCTCCCTAGGCTTATTCTTGTCCAATTAGGGTTTTTAACAAATCTTGTGCATCCAATAGGTGTGGTTGTGTCACTGGATGAACATTTAGGTCCTTTTCGTCCTCCCTAGGTTTGTTGTAGTCCAGTTAGGGTTTTAAACCAATCTTGTGCATCCAATATGTGTGTTTTTGTCATTGGATGAACATTTTAGTCATTTTCGTCCTCACTAAACTTATTCCAGTCGAATTAGGTTTTTTAACAGATCTTGTTCATCCAAAAATTTTATTTGTGTCATTGGATTAACATCTAGGTCATTTTCGTCCTCCCTAGGCTTATTCTTGTCCAATTAGGGTTTTTAACCAATCTTGTGCATCCAATAGGTGTGTTTCTGTCATTGGATGAAAATTTAGGTCATTTTAGTCCTCCCTAGGTTTATTCTAGTCCAATTTGGGTTTTTAACCAATCTTGTGCATCCACTAGGTGTGTTTGTGTCATTGGATGAACATTTTGGTCATTTTCGTCATCTCCAGGATTATTCTAGTCCAATTAGGCTTTTTAACCAATCTTGTGCATCCAATAAGTTGATTTGTGTCATTGGATGAACATTTTGGTCATTTTCGTCATCTCCAGGATTATTCTAGTCCAATTAGGCTTTTTAACCAATCTTGTGCATCCAATAGGTGTGTTTGTGTCATTGGATGAACATTTAGGTTATTTTCGTCCTCCCTAGACTTATTCCAGTCGAATTAGTGTTTTTAACAGATTTTGTGCATCCAATAAGTTCATTTGTGTCATTGGATTAACATTTAGGTAATTCTCGTCCTCCCAAGGCTTATTGTGTCCAATTAGGGTTTTTGACCAACTTGTGCATCCAATATGTGTGTTTGTGTCATTGGATAAACATTTAGGTAATTTTTGTCCTCCGGTTGCTTATTCTTCTCCAATTACGGTTTTTAAAAAATCTTGTGCATCCAATAAGTTCATTTGTGTCATTGGATGAACATTTAGGTCATTTTCGTCCTCCCTAGGCTTATTCTTGTCCAATTACGGGTTTTAACCAATCTTGTGCATCCAATAAGTTCATTTGTGTCATTGGATGAACATTTAGGTTATTTTCGTCCTCCCTAGGCTTATTCTTGTCCAATTACGGGTTTTAACCAATCTTGTGCATCCAATAAGTTCATTTGTGTCATTGGATGAACATTTAGGTCATTTTCTTCCTCCCTAGGTTTATTCTAGTCCAACTAGGGTTTTTAACAAATGTTGTGCATCCAATAGGTGTGTTTGTGTCATTGGATGAACTTTTAGGTCATTTTCGTCGTCCTTAGGTTTATTCTTGTCCAATTACGGGTTTTAACCAATCTTGTGCATCCAATAGGTGTGTTTGTGTTATTGGATGAACATTTTGATCATTTTTGTCCTCCCTTGACTTATTCTAGTCGATTTAGGGTTTTTATCCATTCTTGTGCATCCAATAATTTCATTTGTGTCATTGGATGAACATTTAGGTCATTTTCTTCCTCCCTAGGTTGATTCCAGTCCAATTAGGGTTTTTAACCAATCTTGTGCAACCAATATGTGTGTTTGTGTCATTGGATGAACATTTAGGTCATTTTCGTCCTCCCTAGGCTTATTCTTGTCCAATTACGGGTTTTAACCAGTCTTGGGCATCCAATAGGTGTGTTTGTGTCATTGGATAAACATTTAGGTCATTTTCGTCCTCCCTAGGCTTATTCTTGTCCAATTACGGGTTTTAACCAGTCTTGGGCATCCAATAGGTGTGTTTGTGTCATTGGATAAACATTTAGGTCATTTTCGTCCTCCCTAGGCTTATTCTTGTCCAATTACGGGTTTTAACCAATCTTGTGCGTCCAATAGGTGTGTTTGTGTCATTGGATGAACATTTAGTTCATTTCCGTCCTCCCTAGGCTTATTCTGGTTCAATTACGGTTTTTAACCAATCTTGTGCATCCAATAAGTTCATTTGTGTTGTTGGATTAACAATTAGGACATTTTCTTCCTCCCTATGCTTATTCTTGTCCAATTAGGGTTTTTGACCAATCTTGTGCATCCAATATGTGTTGGTGTCATTGGATGAACATTTAGGCGATTTTTGTCCTTCTTAGGCTTATTCTAGTCCAATTACGATTTTTAAACAATCTTGTGCATCCAATAAGTTCATTTATGTCATTGGATGAACATTTATGTCATTTTCGTCCTCCCTAGGTTTATTCTAGTCCAATTAGAGTTGTTCACTAATCTTGTGCATCCAATAGGTGTGTTTGTGCCATTGGATGAGCATTTTGGTCATTTTCGTCCTCCCTAGGCTTATTCTACTCCAATTAGTGATTTTAACAAATCTTGTGCATCCAATAACTTCATTTGTGTCATCGGATTAACATTTAGGTAATTTTCGCCCTCCCTAGGCTTATTCTTGTCCAATTAGGATTTTTGACTAACTTGTGCATCCAATATGTGTGTTTGTGTCATTCGATGAACATTTAGGTAATTTTCGTCCTCCCTAGACTTATCCAAGACGAATTAGGGTTTTTAATCAATCTTGTGCATCCAATAGGTCTGTTTGTTTCATTGGAGCAACATTTAGGTCATTTTCATCTTTTGTAGGTTTATTCTAGTCCAATTTGGGTTTTTAACCAATCTTGTGCATCAATTAGGTGATTTTGTGTCATTGGATGAACATTTAACGTCATTTTCGTCCTTCCTGGGCTTATTCATGTCCAATTAGGTATTTTAACCAATCTTGTGCATCCAATAAGTTCATTTGTGTCATCGGATTATCATTTAGGTTATCTTCGTCCTCCCTTGGTTTATTCTAGTCCAATTAGGGATTTTAACCGATCTTGTGCATCCAATAAGTTCATTTGTGTCATTCGATTAACAATTAGGTTATTTTCGTCCTCCCTAGGCTTATTCTTGTCCAATTAGGGTTTTTGACCAATCTTGTGCATCCAATAAGTTCATTTGTGTCATTCGATTAACAATTAGGTTATTTTCGTCCTCCCTAGGCTTATTCTTGTCCAATTAGGGTTTTTAACCAATCTTGTGCATCCAATAAGTTTATTTGTGTTACTGGATTAACATTTAGGTCATTTTCATCCTTCCTAGGTTTATTGTAGTCCAATTAGGGTTTGAAACCAATCTTGTGCATCCAATAGGTGTGTTTTTGTCATTGGATGAACATTTAGGTCATTTTCGTCCTCCCTAGGCTTATTCTTTTGCAATTAGAGTTTTTAACCAATCTTGTGCATTCAATATGTGTGTTTGTGTCATTGGATGAACATTTTGGTCATTTTCGTCCTCCCTAGACTTATTCTAGTCGAATTAGGGTTATTAACCAATCTTGTGCATTTTCATCCTCCATAGGTTTATTTTTGTCCAATTAGGGTTTTTAATCAATCTTGTGCATCCAATAAGTTCATTTGTGTTATTGGATGAATATTTAGATCAATTTCGTCCTCCCTAGGTTTATTCTAGTCCAATTAGGATTTTTAACCAATCTTGTGCATCCCATAAGTTCATTTGTGTCATTGGATGAACATTTAGGTCATTTTCGTCCCCCCTATGCTTATTCTAGTCCAATTAGGGTTTTTGACCAATCTTGTGCATCCCATAAGTTCATTTGTGTCATTGGATGAACATTTAGGTCATTTTCGTCCCCCCTATGCTTATTCTAGTCCAATTAGGGTTTTTGACCAATCTTGTGCATCCCATAAGTTCATTTGTGTCATTGGATTAACATTTAAGTCCTTTTCGTCCTCCCTAGGTTTATTCTAGTCCAATTAGGATTTTTAACCAATCTTGTGCATCTATTAGGTGTGTTTGTGTCATTGGATGAACATGTATCTCATTTTTGTTCTCCCTAGGCTTATTCTTGTCGAATTAGGGTTTTTAACCAATCATGTGCATCCAATAAGTTCATTTGTGTCATTGGATGAACATTTAGGTCATTTTCGTCCACCTTAGTTTTATTCTTGTCCAATTACGATTTTTAACCAATCTTGTGCATCCAATAGGTGTGTTTGTCTTTTCGGGTGAACATTTAGGTCATTTTCGTCCTCCCTAGGATTATTCTTGTCCAATTTGGGTTTTTAACCAATCTTGTGCATCCAATAAGTTCATTTGTGTCATTGGATTATAATTTTGGTAATTTTCGTCCTCCGTACGCTTATTCTAGTGGAATTAGGGTTTTTAACCAATCTTGTGCATCCAATAAGTTTATTTGTGTCACTTGGTTAACATTTAGGTCATTTGCGTCCTTCCTATGTTTATTCTAGTCCAATTAGTGTTTTTAACCAATCATGTGCATCCAATAGGTGTATCTTTGTCATTGGATGAACATTTAGGTCATTTTCGTCCTCCCTAGGTTTATTCGAGTCCAATTTGGGTTTTTAACCAATATTGTGCATCCAATAAGTTCATTTGTGTAATTGGATTAACATTTAGGTCATTTTCGTCCTCCCTAGGCTTATTCTAGTTCAATTAGGGTTTTTAACCAATCTTGTGCATCCAATAAGTTCATTTGTGTAATTGGATTAACATTTAGGTCATTTTCGTCCTTCCTAGGTTTATTCTTGTCCAATTACGATTTTTAACAAATCTTGTGCACCCAATAGGTATGTTGGTGTCATTGGATGAACATTTAGGTCATTTTCGTCCTCCCTAGGCTTATTCTAGTTCAATTAGGGTTTTTAACCAATCTTGTGCATCCAATAAGTTCATTTGTGTTATTCGATGAACATTTAGGTTATTTTCGTCCTCCCTAGGCTTATTCTTGTGCAATTAGGGTTTTTAACCAATCTTGTTCATCCAATAAGCTCATTTGTGTCGTTGGATGATCATTTAGGTCATTTTCGTCCTCCCTAGGTTTATTCTAGTCCAATCATCTGCATCCAATAGGTGTGTTAGTGTCATTGGATGAACATTAAGGACATTTTCGTCGTCCCTAGGTTTGTTCTAGTCCAATTAGGGTTTTAAACCAATCTTGTGCATCCAATATGTGTGTTTTTGTCATTGGATGAACATTTTGGTCATTTTCGTCCTCCCTAGACTTATTCCACTCGAATTAGGGTTTTTAACAGATCTTGTGCATCCAATAAGTTCATTTGTGTCATTGGATTAACATGTAGGTAATTTTCGTCCTCGCTAGGCTTATTCTTGTCCAATTAGGGTTTAGGACCAACTTGTGCATCCAATATGTGTGTTTGTGTCATTGGATGAACATTTAGGTAATTTTTGTCCTCCATAGGCTTATTCTTCTCCAATTACAGTTTTTAAACAATCTTGTGCATCCAATAGGTGTGTTTGTGTCATTGGATGAACATTTTGGTCATTTTAGTCCTCCATAGACTTATTCTAGTCGAATTAAGGTTTTTAACCAATCGTGTGCATCCAATAAGTTCATTTGTGTCATTGGATTAACATTTAGGTCATTTACGTCCTCCCTAGGCTTATTCTTGTCCAATTAGGATTTTTAACCAATCTTGTGCAACCAATAGGTGTGTTTGTATCATTGGATGAACATTTAGGTCATTTACGTCCTCCCTAGGCTTATTCTTGTCCAATTAGGATTTTTAACCAATCTTGTGCAACCAATAGGTGTGTTTGTATCATTGGATGAACATTTAGGTCATTTACGTCCTCCCTAGGCTTATTCTTGTGCAATTAGGGTTTTTAATCAATCTTGTGCATCCACTAGGTGTGTTTGTGTCATTGGATGAACATTTAGGTTATTTTCGTCCTCCCTAGACTTATTCGAGTCGAATTAGGGTTTTTAACAGATCTTGTTCATCCAATAAGTTCATTTGTGTCATTGGATGAACATTTAGGTAATTTTTGTCCTCCAGTTGCTTATTCTTCTCCAATTACGGTTTTTAAACTATCTTGTGCATCCAATAAGTTCATTTGTGTCATTGGATGAACATTTAGGTCATTTTCTTCCTCCCTAGATTTATTCTAGTCCAATTAGGGTTTTTAATCAATCTTGTGCATCCAATAGGTGTGTTTGTGTCATTGGATGAACATTTAGGTCATTTTCTTCCTCCCTAGATTTATTCTAGTCCAATTAGGGTTTTTAATCAATCTTGTGCATCCAATAGGTGTGTTTGTGTCACTGGATTAACATTTAGGTCATATTCGTCGTCCTTAGGTTTATTCTTGTCCCATTAGGATTTTTAACAAATCATGTGCATCCAATAAGTTCATTTGTGTCATTGGATTATCATTTAGGTCATTTTCGTCCTCCCTAGCCTTATTCATGGCGAATTAGGCTCTTTAACCAATCTTGTGCATCCAATAAGTTTATTTGTGTTACTGGATGAACATTTAGGTCATTTTCGTCCTCCCTAGGTTTTTTCAAGTCCAATTAGGGTTTTTAAACAATCTTGTGCATCCAATAGGTGTGTTTGTGTCATTGGATGAACATTTAGGTCTTTTTCGTCCTCCCTAGGTTTTTTCTAATCCAATTTGGGTTTTTAACCAATCTTGTGCATCCAATAGGTGTGTTTGTGTCGTTGGATGAACATTTAGGTCATTTTCGTCCTCCCTTGGTTTATTCAAGTCCAATTTGGGTTTTTCACCAATCTTATGCATCCAATAAGTTCATTTGTGTAATTGGATTAACATTTAGGTCATTTTCGTCCTTCCTAGGTTTATTCTTGTTCAATTAGAATTTTAAACAAATCTTGTGCATCCAATAGGTATGTTGGTGTCATTGGATTAACATTTAGGTCATTTACGTCCTCCCTAGGCTTATTCTGGTTCAATTGCGGTTTTTAACCAATCTTGTGCATCCAATAAGTTCATTTGTGTAGTTGGATTAACAATTAGGTCATTTTCGTCCTCCCTATGCTTATTCTTGTCGAATTAGGGTTTTTGACAAATCTTGTGCATCCAAGATGTGTGTTGGTGTCATTGGATGAACATTTAGGCCATTTTTGTCCTTCTTAGGCTTATTCTAGTCCAATTACGGTTTTTAAACAATCTTGTGCATCCAATAAGTTCATTTATGTCATTGGATGAACATTTAGGTCATTTTCTTCCTCCCTAGATTTATTCTAGTCCAATTAGGGTTTTTAACCAATCTTGTGCATCCAATAAGTTCATTTATGTCATTGGATGAACATTTATGTCATTTTCGTCCTTCCTAGGTTTATTCTACTCCAATTAGTGATTTTAACAAATCTTGTGGATCCAATAACTTCATTTGTGTCATTGGATTAACATTTAAGTAATTTTCGTCCTCCCTATGCTTATTCTTGTCCAATTAGGATTTTTGACCAACTGGTGCATCCAATATGTGTGTTTGTGTCATTGGATGAACATTTAGGTAATTTTCGTCCTCCCTAGACTTATTCTTATCCAACTAGGGTTTTTAACCAATCTTGTGCATCCAATAGGTGTGTTTGTGTCATTGGATGAACATTTAGGTCATTTTCATCTTTCGTAGGTTTATTCTAGTCCAATTTGGGTTTTTAACCAATCTTGTGCATCCAATAGGTGATTTTGTGTCATTGGATGAACAATTAAGGTCATTTTCGTCCTCCCTAGGCTTATTCATGTCCAATTAGGAGTTTTAACCAAACTTGTGCATCCAATAAGTTCATTTGTGTCATCGGATTATCATTTAGGTTATTTTCGTCCTCCCTTGGCTTATCCTAGTCCAATTAGGGATTTTATCCAATCTTGTGCATCCAATAAGTTCATTTGTGTCATTGGATTAACATTTAGGTCATTTTCAACCTCCCTAGGTTTATTCTTGTCCAATTAGGATTTTTAACAAATCTTGTGCATCCAATAAGTTCATTTGTGTCATTGGATTATCATTTAGGTCCTTTTCGTCCTCCCTACGTTTATTCTAGGTCAATTATGGTTTTTACCCAATCTTGTGCGTCCAATAAGTTCATTTGGGTCATTGGATGAACATTTAGGTAGTTTTCGTCCTCCCTAGGTTTATTC
>NC_021166.2:39986690-39998875 GCF_000331145.2 Cicer arietinum | reverse complement strand
ATTCAAGTCCAATTTGGGTTTTTCACCAATCTTATGCATCCAATAAGTTCATTTGTGTAATTGGATTAACATTTAGGTCATTTTCGTCCTTCCTAGGTTTATTCTTGTTCAATTAGAATTTTAAACAAATCTTGTGCATCCAATAGGTATGTTGGTGTCATTGGATTAACATTTAGGTCATTTGCGTCCTCCCTAGGCTTATTCTGGTTCAATTACGGTTTTTAACCAATCTTGTGCATCCAATAAGTTCATTTGTGTAGTTGGATTAACAATTATGTCATTTTCGTCCTCCCTATGCTTATTCTTGTCCAATTAGGGTTTTTGACAAATCTTGTCATCCAATATGTGTGTTGGTGTCATTGGATGAACATTTAGGCCATTTTTGTCCTTCTTAGGCTTATTCTAGTCCAATTACGGTTTTTAAAAAATCTTGTGCATCCAATAAGTTCATTTATTTCATTGGATGAACATTTATGTCATTTTCGTCCTTCCTAGGTTTATTCTACTCCAATTAGTGATTTTAACAAATCTTGTGCATCCAATAACTTCATTTGTGTCATTGGATTAACATTTAAGTAATTTTCGTCCTCCCTATGCTTATTCTTCTCCAATTAGGATTGTTGACCAACTGGTGCATCCAATATGTGTGTTTGTGTCATTGGATTAACATTTAGGTCATTTTCGTCCTTCCTAGGTTTATTCTACTCCAATTAGTGATTTTAACAAATCTTGTGCATCCAATAGGTGTGTTTGTGTCATTGGATGAACATTTAGGTCATTTTCTTCTTTTGTAGGTTTATTCTAGTCCAATTTGGGTTTTTAACCAATCTTGTGCATCCAATAGGTGATTTTGTGTCATTGGATGAACATTTAAGGTCATTTTCGTCCTCCCTAGGCTTATTCATGTCCAATTAGGAGTTTTAACCAATCTTGTGCATCCAATAGGTGTGTTTGTGTCATTGGATGAACATTTAAGGTCATTTTCGTCCTCCCTAGGCTTATTCATGTCCAATTAGGAGTTTTAACCAATCTTGTGCATCCAATAAGTTCATTTGTGTCATCGGATTATCATTTAGGTTATTTTCGTCCTCCCTTGGCTTATCCTAGTCCAATTAGGGATTTTATCCAATCTTGTGCATCCAATAAGTTCATTTGTGTCGTTGGATTAACATTTAGGTCATTTTCAACCTCCCTAGGTTTATTCTTGTCCAATTAGCATTTTTAACAAATCTTGTGCATCCAATAAGTTCATTTGTATCATTGGATTATCATTTAGGTCATTTTCGTCCTCCCTACGCTTATTCTAGTCGAATTAGGGTCTTTAACCAATCTTGTGCATCCAATAAGTTTATTTGTGTTACTGGATTAACATTTAGGTCATTTTCGTCCTCCCTAGGTTTTTTCAAGTCCAATTAGGGTTTTTAAACAATTTTGTGCATCCAATAGGTGTGTTTGTGTCATTGGATGAACATTTAGGTCATTTTCGTCCTTCCTAGGCTTATTCTTGTCCAATTAGGGTTTTTAACCAATCTTGTGCAGCCAATAAGTTCATTTCTGTTATTGGATGATCATTTAGGTCATATTCGTCCTCCCGAGGTTTATTCTAGTCCAATTAGGGTTTTTAACCAATCTTATGCATCCAATAGGTGTGTTTTTGTCATTGGAAGAACATTTAGGTCATTTTTGTCCTCCTTGGGCTTATTCTTGTCCAATTATGGGTATTAACCAATCTTGTGCATCCAATAGGTGTGTTTGTGTCATTGGATGAACATTTTAGTCATTTTCGTCCTCCCTAGACTTATTCTAGTTGAATTAGGGTTTTTAACCAATCTTGTGCATCCAATATGTGTGTATGTGTCATTGGATGAACATTTAGGTCTTTTTCGTCCTCCCTAGGTTTTTTCTAGTCCAATTTGGGTTTTTAACCAATCTTGTGCATCCAATAGGTGTGTTTGTGTCATTGGATGAACATTTAGGTCATTTTCGTCCTCCATAGGCTTATTCATGCCCAATTAGGATTTTTAACCAATCTTGTGCATCCAATAAGTTCATTTGTGTCATTGAATTATCATTTAGGTCATTTTCGTCCTCCTTATGCTTATTCTAGTCGAATTAGGGTTTTTAACCAATCTTGTGCATCCAATAAGTTTATTTGTGTCACTAGATTAAAATTTTGGTCTTTTTCGTACTCCTTAGGTTTTTTCTAGTCCAATTAGTATTTTAAATCAATCTTGTGCGTCCAATATGTGTGTTCGTGTCATTGGATGAACATTTACGTCATTTTCGTCCTCCTGAGGCGTATGCTTGTCCAATTAGGGTTTTAACAGATCTTGTGCATCCAATAGGTATGTTTGTGTCATTGGATGAACATCTAGGTCATTTTCGTCCTCCCTAGGTGTATTCTAGTCCTATTAGGGTTTTTAACCAATCTTGTGCATCCAATAAGTTTATTTGTGTCATTGGATTAACATTTAGGTAATTTTTGACCTCCCTAGGCTTATTCTTGTCCAATTAGGGTTTTAACAGATCTTGTGCATCCAATAGGTATGTTTGTGTCATTGGATGAACATCTAGGTCATTTTCGTCCTCCCTAGGTGTATTCTAGTCCAATTAGTGTTTTTAACCAATCATGTGCATCCAATAGGTGTGTCTTAGTCATTGGATGAACATTTTGGTCATTTTCATCCTCCCTAGGCTTATTCTAGTCCAATTAGTGAATTTAACAAATCTTGTGCATCCAATAAGTTTATTTGTGTCATTGGATTAACATTTAGGTAATTTTTGTCCTCCCTAGGCTTATTCTTGTCCAATTAGGATTTTTTACCAACTTGTGCATCCAATAGGTGTGTTTGTGTCATTGGATGAACATTTTGGTCATTTTCGTCCTCCCTAGGTTTATTCTAGAACAATTCGGGTTTTTAACCAATCTTGTGCATCCAATAGGTGTGTTTGTGTCATTGGATGAACATTTAGGTCTTTTTTGTCCTCCCTAGGTTTATTCTACTCCAATTTGGGTTTTTAACCAATCTTGTGCATCCAATAGGTCTGTTTGTGTCATTGGATGAACATTTAGGTCATTTTCGTCCTCCCTAGGCTTATTCATGTCCAATTAGGAGTTTTAACCAATCTTGTGCATCCAATAAGTTCATTTGTGTCATTGTATTATCATTTAGGTCATTTTCGTCCTCCCTATGCTTATTCTAGTCGAATTAGGGTTTTTAACCTATCTTGTGCATCCAATAAGTTTATTTGTGTCACTTGATTAACATTTAGGTCATTTTCGTCCTCCCTAGGTTTTTTCTAGTGCAATTAGTATTTTAAATCAATCTTGTGCATCCAATTGTTGTGTTTGTGTCATTGGATGAACATTTACGTCATATTTGTCCTCCTTAGGCTTATTCACGTCCAATTAGGATTTTTAACCAATCTTGTGCATCCAATAAGTTCATTTGTGTCATTGGATTATCATTTAGGTCATTTTCATCCTCCCGACGCTTATTCTAGTCGAATTAGGGTTTTTAACCAATCTTGTGCATCCAATAACTTTATTTGTGTCATTGGATGAACATCTAGGTCATTTTCGTCCTCCCTAGGTTTATTTTAGTCCAATTAGTGTTTTTCAACAATCATGTGCATCCAATAGGTGTGTCTTTGTCATTGGATGAACATTTTGGTCATTTTCGTCCTCCCTAGGCTTATTCTAGTCCAATTAGTGAATTTAACAAATCTTGTGCATCCAATAAGTTTATTTGTGTCATTGGATTAAAATTTAGGTTATTTTCGTCCTCCCTAGGCTTATTCTTGTCCAATTAGGATTTTTTACCAACTTGTGCATCCAATATGTGTGTTTGTGTCATTGGATGAACATTTAGGTAATTTTTGTCCTCCCTAGGCTTATTCTTGTCCAATTAGGATTTTTTACCAACTTGTGCATCCAATATGTGTGTTTGTGTCATTGGATGAACATTTACGTCATTTTCGTCCTCCCTAGGCTTATTCATGTCCAATTAGGAGTTTTAACCAATCTTGTGCATCCAATAGGTGTGTTTGTGTCATTGGATGAACATTTACGTCATTTTCGTCCTCCCTAGGCTTATTCATGTCCAATTAGGAGTTTTAACCAATCTTGTGCATCCAATAGGTGTGTTTGTGTCATTGGATGAACATTTACGTCATTTTCGTCCTCCCTAGGCTTATTCATGTCCAATTAGGAGTTTTAACCAATCTTGTGCATCCAATAAGTTCATTTGTGTCATTGGATTATCATTTTGGTTATTTTCGTCCTCCCTTGGCTTATTCTAGTCCAATTAGGGATTTTAACCGATCTTGTGCATCCAATAAGTTCATTTGTGTCATTGGATTAACATTTAGGTCATTTTCGTCCTCCCTAGGCTTATTCATGTCCAATTAGGAGTTTTAACCAATCTTGTGCATCCAATAGGTGTGTTTGTGTCATTGGATGAACATTTAGGTCATTTTCGTCCTCCCTAGGTTTATTCTTGTCCAATTAGGATTTTTAACGAATCATGTGCATCCAAAAGGTATGTTGGTGTCATTGGATGAACGTTTAGGTAATTTTTGTCCTTCGGTTGCTTATTCTTGTCCAATTACCGTATTTAAACAATCTTGTGAATCCAATAAGTTCATTTGTGTCATTGGATGAACATATAGGTCATTTTCTTCCTCCCTAGGTTTATTATAGTCCAATTAGGGTTTTTAATCAATCTTGTGCATCCAATAGGTGTGGTTGTGTAATTGGATGAACATTTAGGTCATTTTCGTCGTCCTTAGGTTTATTCTTGTCCAATTACGGGTTTTAACCAATCTTGTGCATCCAATAGGTGTGTTTGTGTCATTGGATGAACATTTTGGTCATTTTCGTCCTCCCTTGATTTATTCTAGTCGAATTAGAGTTTTTAACCAATCTTGTGCATCCAATAATTTCATTTGTGTCATTGGATGAACATTTAGGTCATTTTCTTCCTCCCTAGGTTGACTCTAGTCCAATTAGGGTTTTTAACCAATCATGTGCATCCAATATGTGTGTTTGTGTCATTGGATGAACATTTAGGTCATTTTCGTCCTCCCTAGGCTTATTCTTGTCCAATTAGAATTTTTAACCAATCTTGTGCATCCAATAGGTGTGTTTGTGTCATTGGATGAACATTTACGTGATTTTCGTCCTCCCGAGGCTTATGCTTGTCCAATTTGGGTTTTAACATATCTTGTGCATCCAATAGGTGTGTTTGTGTCATTGGATGAACATTTAGGTCATTTTCGTCCTCCCTAGGCTTATTCTTGTCCAATTAGAATTTTTAACCAATCTTGTGCATCCAATAGGTGTGTTTGTGTCATTGGATGAACATTTAGGTCATTTTCGTCCTCCCTAGGCTTATTCTTGTCCAGTTAGGGTTTTTAACCAATCTTATGCATCCAATAGGTGTGTTTGTGTAATTGGATGAACATTTAGGTCATTTTCATCCTCCCTAGGCTTATTCATGTCCAATTAGGATTTTTAACCAATGTTGTGCATCCAATAAGTTCATTTGTGTCATTGTATTATCATTTAGGTAATTTTGGTCTTCCGTAGGCTTATTCTTGTCCAATTACGGTTTTTAAACAATCTTGTGCATCCATTAGGGATTTTAACCAATCTTGTGCATCCAATAAGTTCATTGGTGTCATTGGATTAACATTTAGGTCATTTTCGTCCTCCCTAGGCTTATTCTTGTCCAATTAGAATTTTTAACCAATCTTGTGCATCCAATAAGTTCATTGGTGTCATTGGATTAACATTTAGGTCATTTTCGTCCTCCTTAGGTATATTCTTGTCCAATTAGGATTTTTAACGAATCTGGTGCATGGAAAATGTATGTTGGTGTCATTGGATGAACGTTTAGGTCATTTTCGTCCTCCCTAGGCTTATTCTTGTTCAATTAGGGTTTTTAACTAATCTTGTGCATCCAATAAGTTCATTTGTGTCATTGGATTAACAATTAGGTCATTTTCGTCCTCCCTAGGCTTATTCTTGTTCAATTAGGGTTTTTAACTAATCTTGTGCATCCAATAAGTTCATTTGTGTCATTGGATTAACAATTAGGTCATTTTCGTCCTCCCTAGGCTTATTCTTGTCCATATAGGGTTTTTGACCAATCTTGTGCATCCAATATGTGTGTTGGTGTCATTGGAAGAACATTTAGGTCATTTTTGTCCTCCTTAGGCTTATTCTAGTCCAATTACGGTTTTGAAACAATCATGTGCATCCAATAAGTTCATTTAAGCCATTGGATGAACATTTGTGTCATATACGTCCCCCCTAGGATTATTCATGTCCAATTAGGGTTTTTAACCAATCTTGTGCATCCAATAAGTTCAATTGTATCGTTGGATTATTATTTAGGTCATTTTTATCCTACGTATTCTAGTCGAATTAGGACTTTTAACTAATCTTGTGCATCCAATAAGTTTATTTGTGTCACTGAATTAACATTTTGGTCATTTTTGTCCTCCCTAGGTTTATTCTTGTCCAATTAGGTTTTTTGACCAACTTGTGCATACAATATGTGTTTTTGTGTCATTGGATGAACATTTAGGTAATTTTTGTCCTCCATTGGCTTATTGTTGTCCAATTACGGTTTTTAAACAATCTTGTGCATCCAATAAGTTCATTGAGTCATTGGATGATCATTTACGTCATTTTCGTCCTCCCTAGGTTTATTCTAGTCCAATTTGGGTTTTTAACCAATCTTGTGCATCCAATAGGCGTGTTTGTGTCATTGGATGAACATTTAGGCCATTTTCGTCCTCCCTAGGCTTATTCATGTCCAATTAGGATTTTTAACCAATCTTATGCATCCAATAAGTTCATTTGTGTCATTGTATTATCATTTAGGTCATTTTCGTCCTCCCTACACTTATTGTAGTCGAATTACGGTTTTTATCCAATCTTGTGCATCCAATAAGTTTATTTTTGTCACTGGATTAACATTTAGGTCATTTTCGTCCTCCCTAGGTTTTTTCTAGTCCAATGAGTATTTTAAATCAATCGTGTGCCTCCAATAGGTGTGTTTGTTTCATTGGATGAACATTTAGGTCATTTTCGTCCTCCCTAGGTTTATTGTAGTCCAATTAGGGTTTTTAAGCAATCTTGTGCATCCAATAAGTTCATTTGTGTCATTGGGTTAACATTTAGGTCATTTCGTCCTCCCTACGTTTATTCTTGTCCAATTAGGATTTTTAATAAATCTTGTGCATCCAATAGGTATGTTGGTGTCAATGGATGAACATTTAGGTCATTTTCGTCCTCCCTAGGCTTATTCTTGTAAAATTAGGGTTTTTAACCAATCTTGTCATTGGATGAACTTTTAGGTCATTTTCGTCCTCCCTAGGCTTATTCTTGTGCATTTAGGATTTTTAACCAATCTTGTCATTGGATGAACTTTTAGGTCATTTTCGTCCTCCCTAGGCTTATTCTTGTGCATTTAGGATTTTTAACCAATCTTGTCATTGGATGAACTTTTAGGTCATTTTCGTCCTCCCTAGGCTTATTCTTGTAAAATTAGGGTTTTTAACCAATCTTGTGCATCCCACAAGTTCATTTGTGTCATTGGATTAACAATTAGGTCATTTCCGTCCTCCTTAGGCTTATTCTTGTGCAATTACGGTTTTTGACCAATCTTGTGCATCCAATATGTGTGTTGGTGTCATTGGATGAACATTTAGGTCATTTTTGTCCTCCTTAAGCTTATTCTAGTCCAATTTCGGTTTTTAAACAATCTTGTGCATCCAATAAGTTCATTTATGTCATTGGATGAACATTTATGTCATTTTCGTCCTCCCAAAGCTTATTCTAGTCCAATTAGAGTTTTTCACTAATGCTGTGCATCCAATAGGTGTGTTTGTGCCATTGGATGAGCATTTTAGTCATTTTCGGCCTCCCTAGGCTTATTCTCGTCCAATTAGTGATTTTAACAAATCTTGTGCATCCAATAAGTTTATTTGTGTCATTGGATTAAGATTTAAGTAATTTTCGTCCTCCCTAGGCTTATTCTTGTCCAATTAGGATTTTTGACCAACTTGTGCATCCAATATGTGTGTCTGTGTCATTGGATGAACATTTAGGTCATTTTCGTCCACCGTGTGTTTGTGTCATTGGACGAACATTTAGGTCATTTTCGTCCTCCCTAGGCTTATTCATGTCCAATTAGGAGTTTTAACCAATCTTGTGCATCGAATAGGCGTGTTTGTGTCATTGGACGAACATTTAGGTCATTTTCGTCCTCCCTAGGCTTATTCTTGTCCAATTAGGATTTTTGACCAACTTGTGCATCCAATATGTGTGTCTGTGTCATTGGATGAACATTTAAAGTCGTTTTCGTCCTCCATAGGCTTTTTCATGTCCAATTAGGAGTTTTAACCAATCTTGTGCATCCAATAAGTTCGTTTGTGTAATTGGATGAACATTTAGGTCATTTTCGTCCTCCCTAGGCTTATTCTTGCCCAATTAGGATTTTTAACGAATCTTGTGCATCCAATAAGTTCATTGGTGTCATTGGATTAACATTTAGGTCATTTTCGTCCTCCTTGGGTTTATTCTTGCCCAATTAGGATTTTTAACGAATCTTGTGCATCGGAAAGGTATGTTGGTGTCATTGGATGAACGTTTAGGTCATTTTCGTCCTCCCTAGGCATATTCTTGTTCAATTAGGGTTTTTAACCAATCTTGTGCATGCAATAAGTTCATTTGTGTCATTGGAGTATCATTTAGGTCATTTTCGTCCTCCCTAGGCTTATTCTTGTCCAATTAGGGTTTTAACCAATCTTGTGCATGCAATAAGTTCATTTGTGTCATTGGAGTATCATTTAGGTCATTTTCGTCCTCCCTAGGCTTATTCTTGTCCAATTAGGGTTTTAACCAATCTTGTGCATGCAATAAGTTCATTTGTGTCATTGGAGTATCATTTAGGTCATTTTCGTCCTCCCTAGGCATATTCTTGTTCAATTAGGGTTTTTAACCAATCTTGTGCATCCAATAAGTTTGTTTGTGTCATTCGATTAACAATTAGGTCATTTTCGTCCTCCCTAGGCTTATTCTGGTCCAGCTAGGGTTTTTGACCAATCTTGTGTATCCAATATGTGTGTTGGTGTCATTGGATGAACATTTAGGTCCTTTTTGTCCTCCTTAGGCTTATTCTAGTCCAATTACGGTTTTGAAACAATCTTGTGCATCCAATAAGTTCATTTATGTCATTGGATGAACATTTATGTCATATTCGTCCTCCCTAGGTTTATTCTAGTCCAATTAGAGTTTTTTACTAATCTTGTGCATCCAGTAGGTGTGTTTGTGCCATTGGATGAACATTTTGGTCATTTTCGTCCTCCCAAGGCTTATTCTCGTCCAATTAGTGATGTTAACAAATCTTGTGCATCCAATAAGTTTATTTGTGTCATTAGATTAACATTTAGGTAATTTTCGTCCTCCCTAGGCTTATTCTTGTCCAATTAGGATTTTTGACCAACTTGTGCATCCAATATGTGTGTTTGTGTCATTGGATGAACATTTAGGTAATTTTCGTCCTCCCTAGGCTTATTCTTGTCCAATTAGGATTTTTGACCAACTTGTGCATCCAATATGTGTGTTTGTGTCATTGGATGAACATTTAGGTAATTTTTGCCCTCTGTAGGCTTATTCTTGTCCAATTACGTACTTTAAACAGTCTTGTGAATCCAATAAGTTCGTTTGTGTCATTGGATTAACATTTAGGTCATTTTCGTCCTCCATAGGATTATTCTTGTCCAATTAGGATTTTTAACCAATCTTGTGCATCCAATAGGTGTGTTTGTGTCATTGGATGAACATTTAGGTAATTTTCGTCCTCCCTAGGATTATTCTTGTCCAATTAGGGTTTTTAATCAATCTTGTGCATCCAATCAGTTCATTTGTATCAATGGGTTATCATTTAGGTCAAATTTATCCTCCCTACGCTTATTCTTGTCGAATTAGGATTTTTAATTAATCTTGTGCATCCAATAAGTTTATTTGTGTCACTAAATTAACATTTAGGTCATTTTCGTCCTCCCTAGGTTTATTATTGTCCAATTAGGTTTTTTCACTAACTTGTGCCTCCAATATGTGTGTTTGTGGCATTGTATGAACATTTAGGTAATTTTTGTCCTCCATTGGCTTATTGTTGTCCAATTAAGGTTTTTAAACAATCTTGTGCATTCAATAAGTTCATTGCGTCATTGGATGAACATTTAGGTCATTTTCGTCCTCCCTAGGTTGATTCTAGTACAATTAGGGTTTTTAACCAATCTTGTGCATCCCATATCTATCATTTTGGTCATTTTTGTCCTCCCTAGGTTTATTCTAGTCCAATTTGGGCTTTTAACCAATCTTGTGCATCCAATAGGTGTGTTTGTCTCATTGGATGAACATTTAGGTCATTTTTGTCCTCCCTAGGTTTATTCTAGTCCAATTTGGTTTTTTAACCAATCTTGTGCATCGAATAGCTGTGTTTGTGTCATTGGATGAACAATTAGGTCATTTTCGTCCTCCCTAGGATTATTTATGTCCAATTAGGATTTTTAACCAATCTTGTGCATCCAATAGGTCATTTTCGTCCTCCCTACGCTTATTGTAGTCGAATTAGGGTTTTTATCCAATCTTGTGCATCCAATAAGTTTATTTTTGTCACTGGATTAACTTTAAGGTCATTTTCGTCCTCCCTAGGTTTTTTCTAGTCCAATTAGAATTTTAAATCAATCGTGTGCCTCCAATAGGTGTGTTTGTCTCATTGGATCAACATTTACGTCATTTTCGTCCTCCCTAGGTTTTTTCTAGTGCAATTAGAATTTTAAATCAATCGTGTGCCTCCAATAGGTGTGTTTGTCTCATTGGATCGACATTTACGTCATTTTCGTCCTCCCAAGGCTTATCCTTGTCCATTTAGGGTTTTAACAGATCTTGTGCATCGAATAGGTGTGTTTGTGTCATTGGATGAACATTTAGGTCATTTTCGTCCTCCCTAGGCTTATTCTTGTCCAATTAGGGTTTTTAACCAATCTTGTGCATCCAATCGGTGGGTATTAGGGCATTTTCGTCCTCCCTAGGCTTATTCTTGTCCAATTAGGGTTTTTAACCAATCTTGTGCATCCAATCGGTGGGTATTAGGGCATTTTCGTCCTCCCTAGGCTTATTCTTGTCCAATTAGGGTTTTTAACCAATCTTGTGCATCCAATCGGTGGGTATTAGGGCATTTTCGTCCTCCCTAGGCTTATTCTTGTCCAATTAGGGTTTTTAACCAATCTTGTGCATCCAATCGGTGGGTATTAGGGCATTTTCGTCCTCCCTAGGCTTATTCTTGTCCAATTAGGGTTTTTAACCAATCTTGTGCATCCAATCGGTGGGTATTAGGGCATTTTCGTCCTCCCTAGGCTTATTCTTGTCCAATTAGGGTTTTTAACCAATCTTGTGCATCCAATCGGTGGGTATTAGGGCATTTTCGTCCTCCCTAGGCTTATTCTACTCCAATTAGTGATTTTAACAAATCTTGTGCATCCAATAAGTTCATTTGTGTCATTAGATTAACATTTAGGTAATTTTCGTCCACCCTAGGCTTATTCTTGACCAATTAGGATTTTTGACCAACTTGTGCATCCAATATGTGTGTTTGTGTCATTGGATGAACATTTAGGTCATTTCGTCCTCCCTAGGTTTATTCTTGTCCAATTAGGATTGTTAACCAATCTTGTGCATCCAATAGGTGTGTTTGTGTCATTGGCTGAACATTTAGGTCATTTCGTCCTCCCTAGGTTTATTCTTGTCCAATTAGGATTGTTAACCAATCTTGTGCATCCAATAGGTGTGTTTGTGTCATTGGCTGAACATTTAGGTCATTTCGTCCTCCCTAGGTTTATTCTTGTCCAATTAGGATTTTTAACCAATCTTGTGCATCCAATAAGTTCATTTGTGTCATTGGATTATCATTTAGGTTATTTTTCTCCTCCCTTGGCTTATTCTAGTCCAATTAGGGATTTTAACGAATCTTGTGCATTCAATAAGTTCATTGGTGTCATTGGATTAACATTTAGGTCATTTTCGTCCTCCCTAGGTTTATTCTTGTCCAATTAGGATTTTTAACGAATCTTGTGCATCGAAAAGGTATGTTGGTGTCATTGGATGA
>NC_021166.2:39975516-39986364 GCF_000331145.2 Cicer arietinum | reverse complement strand
TGTGTTTGTGCCATTGGATGAACATTTTGGTCATTTTCTTCCTCCCTAGGCTTATTCTAGTCCAATTAGTGATTTTAACAAATCTTGTGCATCCAATAAGTTCATTTGTGTCATTGGATTAACATTTAGGTAATTTTCGTCCTCCCTAGGCTTATTCTTGTCCAATTAGGATTTTAAATCAATCGTGTGCCTCCAATAGGTGTGTTTGTCTCATTGGATCAACATTTACTTCATTTTCGTCCTCCCTAGGTTTTTTCTAGTCCAATTAGAATTTTAAATCAATCGTGTGCCCCCAATAGGTGTGTTTGTCTGATTGGATCAATATTTACGTCATTTTCGTCCTCCCAAGGCTTATCCTTGTCCAATTAGGGTTTTAACAGATCTTGTGCATCCAATAGGTGTGTTTGTGTCATTGGATGAACATTTAGTTCATTTTCGTCCTCCCTAGGTTTATTCTAGTCCAATTTGGGTTTTTAACCAATCTTGTGCATCCAATAAGTTCATTTGTGTCATTGGATTATCCCTTGGCTTATTCTGGTCCAATTAGGGATTTTAACCAATCTTGTGCATCCAATAAGTTCATTGGTGTCATTGGATTAACATTTAGGTCATTTTCGTCCTCCCTAGGTTTATTCTTGTCCAATTAGGATTTTTAACGAATCTTGTGCATCGAAAAGGTATGTTGGTGTCATTGGATGAAAGTTTAGATCATTTTCGTCATCCCTAGGCATATTCTTGTTCAATTAGGGGTTTTAACCAATCTTGTGCATCCAATAAGTTCAACTTTGTCATTGGATTAACAATTAAGTCATTTTCGTCCTCCCTAGGCTTATTCTTGTCCAGCTAGGGTTTTTGACCAATCTTGTGCATCCAATAGATGTGTTTGTGTCATTCGATGAACATTTAGGTAATTTTCGTCCTCCAGCTAGGGTTTTTGACCCATCTTGTGCATCCAATAGATGTGTTTGTGTCATTCGATGAACATTTAGGTAATTTTCGTCCTCCAGCTAGGGTTTTTGACCCATCTTGTGCATCCAATAGATGTGTTTGTGTCATTCGATGAACATTTAGGTAATTTTCGTCCTCCAGCTAGGGTTTTTGACCCATCTTGTGCATCCAATAGATGTGTTTGTGTCATTCGATGAACATTTAGGTAATTTTCGTCCTCCAGCTAGGGTTTTTGACCCATCTTGTGCATCCAATAGATGTGTTTGTGTCATTCGATGAACATTTAGGTAATTTTCGTCCTCCAGCTAGGGTTTTTGACCCATCTTGTGCATCCAATAGATGTGTTTGTGTCATTCGATGAACATTTAGGTAATTTTCGTCCTCCAGCTAGGGTTTTTGACCCATCTTGTGCATCCAATAGATGTGTTTGTGTCATTCGATGAACATTTAGGTAATTTTCGTCCTCCAGCTAGGGTTTTTGACCCATCTTGTGCATCCAATAGATGTGTTTGTGTCATTCGATGAACATTTAGGTAATTTTCGTCCTCCAGCTAGGGTTTTTGACCCATCTTGTGCATCCAATAGATGTGTTTGTGTCATTCGATGAACATTTAGGTAATTTTCGTCCTCCAGCTAGGGTTTTTGACCCATCTTGTGCATCCAATAGATGTGTTTGTGTCATTCGATGAACATTTAGGTAATTTTCGTCCTCCAGCTAGGGTTTTTGACCCATCTTGTGCATCCAATAGATGTGTTTGTGTCATTCGATGAACATTTAGGTAATTTTCGTCCTCCAGCTAGGGTTTTTGACCCATCTTGTGCATCCAATAGATGTGTTTGTGTCATTCGATGAACATTTAGGTAATTTTCGTCCTCCTCCAATTAGGATTTTAAATCAATCGTGTGCCTCCAATAGGTGTGTTTGTCTCATTGGATAACATTTACGTCATTTTCGTCCTCCCTAGGTTTTCTCTAGTCCAATTCGAATTTTAAATCAATCGTGTGCCTCCAATAGGTGTGTTTGTCTCATTGGATCAACATTTACGTCATTTTCGTCCTCCCTAGGCTTATTCTTGTCCAATTAGGATTTTAAATCAATCGTGTGCCTCCAATAGGTGTGTTTGTCTCATTGGATAACATTTACGTCATTTTCGTCCTCCCTAGGCTTATTCTTGTCCAATTAGGATTTTAAATCAATCGTGTGCCTCCAATAGGTGTGTTTGTCTCATTGGATAACATTTACGTCATTTTCGTCCTCCCTAGGCTTATTCTTGTCCAATTAGGATTTTAAATCAATCGTGTGCCTCCAATAGGTGTGTTTGTCTCATTGGATAACATTTACGTCATTTTCGTCCTCCCTAGGCTTATTCTTGTCCAATTAGGATTTTTGACGAATCTGGTGCATCGAAAAGGTATGTTGGTGTCATTGGATGAACGTTTAGGTCATTTTCGTCCTCCCTAGACATATTCTTGTTCAATTAGGGGTTTTAACCAATCTTGTGCATCCAATAAGTTCAACTTTGTCATTGGATTAACAATTAAGTCATTTTCGTCCTCCATAGGCTTATTCTTGTCCAGCTAGGGTTTTTGACAATCTTGTGCATCCAATATGTGTGTTGGTGTAATTGGATGAACATCTAGGTCATTTTTGTCCTACTTAGGCTTATTCAAGTCCATTTTCGGTTTTTAAACAATCTTGTGCATCCAATAAGTTTATTTATGTCAATTGATGAACATTTATGTCATTTTCGTCCTCCCTAGGTTTATTGTAGTCCAATTAGAGTTTTTCACTAATCTTGTGCATCCAATAGGTGTGTTTGTGCCATTGGATGAGCATTTTGGTCATTTTCGTCCTCCCTAGGCTTATTCTACTCCAATTAGTGATTTTAACAAATCTTGTGCATCCAATAAGTTCATTTGTGTCATTGGATTAACATTTAGGTAATTTTCGTCCTCCCTAGGCTTATTCTTGACCAATTAGGATTTTTGACCAACTTGTGCATCCAATATGTGTTTTTGTGTCATTGGATGAGCATTAGGTAATTTTTGTCGTCCCAAGACTTATTCTAGTCTAATTAGGGTTTTTAACCAATCTTGTGCATTCAATATGTGTGTTTATGTCATTGGATGAACATTTAGGTCATTTCGTCCTCCCTAGGTTTATTCTAGTCCAATTTGGGTTTTTAACCAATCTTGTGCATTCAATATGTGTGTTTATGTCATTGGATGAACATTTAGGTCATTTTCGTCCTCCCTAGGCTTATTCTAGTCCAATTATGGATTTTAACCAATCTTGTGCATCCAATAAGTTCATTTGTGTCATTGGATTATCATTTAGGTTATTTTTGTCCTTCCTTGGCTTATTCTAGTCCAATTATGGATTTTAACCAATCTTGTGCATTCAATAAGTTCATTGGTGTCATTGGATTAACATTTAGGTCATTTTCGTCCTCCCTAGGCTTATTCTTGTCTAGCTAAGGTTTTTGACCAATCTTGTGCATCCAATATGTGTGTTGGTGTCATTGGATGACCGTTTAGGTCATTTTTCGTCCTCCCTAGGCTTATTCTTGTCTAGCTAAGGTTTTTGACCAATCTTGTGCATCCAATATGTGTGTTGGTGTCATTGGATGAACATCTAGGTCATTTTTGTCCTCCTTAGGCTAATTCTAGTCCAATTACGGTTTTGAAACAATCTTGTGCATCCAATAAGTTTATTTATGTGAATAGATGAACATTTATGTCATTTTCGTCCTCCCTAGGTTTATTGTAGTCCAATTAGAGTTTTTCACTAATCTTGTGCATCCAATAGGTGTGTTTGTGCCATTGGATGAGCATTTTGGTCATTTTCGTCCTCCCTAGGCTTATTCTTGTCCAATTAGGGTTTTTAACCAATCTTGTGCATCCAATAAGTTCATTTGCGTCATTGGATGAACATTTAGGTCATTTTCGTCCTCCCTAGGCTTATTCTTGTCCAATTAGGGTTTTTAACCAATCTTGTGCATCCAATAAGTTCATTTGCGTCATTGGATGAACATTTAGGTCATTTTCGTCCTCCCTAGGCTTATTCTTGTCCAATTAGGGTTTTTAACCAATCTTGTGCATCCAATAAGTTCATTTGCGTCATTGGATGAACATTTAGGTCATTTTCGTCCTCCCTAGGCTTATTCTTGTCCAATTAGGGTTTTTAACCAATCTTGTGCATCCAATAAGTTCATTTGCGTCATTGGATGAACATTTAGGTCATTTTCGTCCTCCCTAGGCTTATTCTTGTCCAATTAGGGTTTTTAACCAATCTTGTGCATCCAATAAGTTCATTTGTGTCATTGGATTATCATTTAGGTTATTTTCGTCCTCCCTTGGCTTATTCTAGTTAGGGATTTTAACCAATCTTGTGCATTCAATAAGTTCATTGGTGTCATTGGATTAACATTTTGGTCATTTTCATCCTCCCTAGGTTTATTCTTGTCCAATTAGGATTTTTAACGAATCTTGTGCATCGAAAAGGTATGTTGGTGTCATTGGATGAACGTTTAGGTCATTTTCGTCCTCCCTAGGCTTATTCTTGTCCAGCTAGGGTTTTTGACCAATCTTGTGCATCCAATATGTGTGTTGGTGTCATTGGATGAACATTTAGGTCATTTTTGTCCTCCTTAGGCTTATTCTAGTCCAATTACGGTTTTGAAACAATCTTGTGCATCCAATAAGTTCATTAATGTCATTGGATGAACATTTATGTCATATACGTCCTCCCTAGGGTTATTCTTTTCCAATTAGAGTTTTTCACTAATCTTGTGCATCCAATAGGTGTGGTTGTGCCATTGGATGAACATTTTGGTCATTTTTGTCCTCCCTAGGTTTATTCTAGTCCAATTTGGGTTTTTAACCAATCTTGGGCATCCAATCGGTGTGTTTGTGTCATCCGATGAACCTTTAAAGTCATTTTCGTGCTCCCTAGGCTTATTCATGTCCAATTAGGAGTTTTAACCAATCTTGTGCATCCAATAAGTTCATTTGTGTCATTGGATTATCATTTAGGTTATTTTCGTCCTCCCTTGGCTTATTCTAGTCCAATTAGGGATTTTAACCAACTTGTGCATTCAATAAGTTCATTGGTGTCATTGGATTAACATTTAGGTCATTTTCGCCCTCCCTAGGTTTATTCTTGTCCAATTAGGGTTTTTAACCAATCTTGTGCATCCAATAAGAGCTAGGGTTTTTGACCCATCTTGTGCATCCAATAAGAGCTAGGGTTTTTGACCCATCTTGTGCATCCAATATGTGTGTTGGTGTCATTGGATTAACAATTAGGTCATTTTCGTCCCCCCTAGGCTTATTCTTGTCCAATTAGGATTTTTAACGAATCTTGTGCATCGAAAAGGTATGTTGGTGTCATTGGATGTTTAGGTCATTTTCGTCCTCCCTAGGCTTATTCTTGTCCAGCTAGGGTTTTTGACCCATCTTGTGCATCCAATATGTGTGTTGGTGTCATTGGATGACATTTAGGTCATTTTTGTCCTCCTTAGGCTTATTCTAGTCCAATTACGGTTTTGAAACATTCTTGTGCATCCAATAAGTTCATTTATGTCATTGGATGAACATTTATGTCATATTCGTCCTCCCTAGGTTTATTCTTGTCCAATTAGAGTTTTTCACTAATCTTGTGCATCCAATAGGTGTGTTTGTGCCATTGGATGAACATTTTGGTCATTTTCTTCCTCCCTAGGCTTATTCAAGTCCAATTAGTGATTTTAACAAATCTTGTGCATCCAATAAGTTCATTTGTGTCATTGGATTAACATTTAGGTAATTTTCGTCCTCCCTAGGCTTATTCTTGTCCAATTAGGATTTTAAATCAATCGTGTGCCTCCAATAGGTGTGTTTGTCTCATTGGATCAACATTTACGTCATTTTCGTCCTCCCTAGATTTTCTCTAGTCCAATTAGAATTTTAAATCAATCGTGTGCCTCCAATAGGTGTGTTTGTCTCATTGGATCAACATTTACGTCATTTTCGTCCTCCCTTGGCTTATTCTGGTCCAATTAGGGATTTTAACCAATCTTGTGCATTCAATAAGTTCATTGGTGTCATTGGATTAACATTTAGGTTATTTTCGTCCTCCCTTGGCTTATTCTGGTCCAATTAGGGATTTTAACCAATCTTGTGCATTCAATAAGTTCATTGGTGTCATTGGATTAACATTTAGGTTATTTTCGTCCTCCCTTGGCTTATTCTGGTCCAATTAGGGATTTTAACCAATCTTGTGCATTCAATAAGTTCATTGGTGTCATTGGATTAACATTTAGGTCATTTTCGTCCTCCCTAGGTTTATTCTTGTCCAATTAGGATTTGTAACGAATCTTGTGCATCGAAAAGGTATATTGGTGTCATTGGATGAACGTTTAGGTCATTTTCGTCCTCCCTAGACATATTCTTGTTCAATTAGGGGTTTTAACCAATCTTGTGCATCCAATAAGTTCAGCTTTGTCATTGGATTAACAATTAGGTCATTTTCGTCCTCCTTAGGCTTATTCTTGTCCAGCTAGGGTTTTTGACCAATCTTGTGCGTCCAATATGTGTGTTGGTGTCATTGGATGAACATCTAGGTCATTTTTGTACTCCTTAGGCTTATTCTAGTCCAATTTCGGTTTTTAAACAATCTTGTGCATCCAATAAGTTTATTTATGTCAATTGGATGAGCATTTTGGTCATTTTCGTCCTCCCTTGGCTTATTCTAATCCAATTAGTGATTTTAACAAATCTTGTGCATCCAATAAGTTCATTTGTGTCATTGGATTAACATTTAGGTAATTTTCGTCCTCCCTAGGCTTGTTCTTGACCAATTAGGATTTTTGACCAATTTGTGCATCCAATATGTGTGTTTGTGTCATTGGATGAACATTTAGGTAATTTTTGTCCTCCCAAGACTTATTCTAGTCTAATTAGGGTTTTTAACCAATCTTGTGCATCCAATAGGCGTGTTTGTGTCATTGGATGAACATTTAGGTCATTTTCGTCCTCCCTAGGTTTATTCTAGTCCAATTTGGGTTTTTAACCAATCTTGTGCATCCAATCGGTGTGTTTGTGTCATCGGATGAACATTTAAAGTCATTTTCGTGCTCCCTAGGCTTATTCATGTCCAATTAGGAGTTTTAACCAATCTTGTACATCCAATAAGTTCATTTGTGTCATTGGATTACCATTTAGGTTATTTTCGTCCTCCCTTGGCTTATTCTTGTCCAATTAGGATTTTTAACGACTCTTGTGCATCGAAAAGGTATGTTGGTGTCATTGGATGAACGTTTAGGTCATTTTCGTCCTCCCTAGGCTTATTCTTGTCCAGCTAGGGTTTTTGACCAATCTTGTGCATCCAATATGTGTGTTGGTGTCATTGGATGAACATTTAGGTCATTTTTGTCCTCCTTAGGCTTATTCTAGTCAAATTACGGTTTTGAAACAATCTTGTGCATCCAATAAGTTCATTAATGTCATTGGATGAACATTTATGTCATATTCGTCCTCCCTAGGGTTATTCTTGTCCAATTAGAGTTTTTCACTAATCTTGTGCATCCAATAGGTGTGGTTGTGCCATTGGATGAACATTTTGGTCATTTTCGTCCTCCCTAGGTTTATTCTAGTCCAATTTGGACTTTTAACCAATCTTGGGCATCCAATCGGTGTGTTTGTGTCATCCGATGAACATTTAAAGTCATTTTCATGCTCCCTAGGCTTATTCATGTCCAATTAGGAGTTTTAACCAATCTTGTGCATCCAATAAGTTCATTTGTGTCATTGGATTATCATTTAGGTTATTTTCGTCCTCCCTTGGCTTATTCTAGTCCAATTAGGGATTTTAACCAATCTTGTGCATCCAATAAGTTTATTTGTGTCCCTGGATTAAAATTTAGGTCATGTTCGTATTCCCTAGGTTTTTTCTAGTCCAATTAGTATTTTAAATCAATCTTGTGCATCCAATAGGTGTGTTTGTGTCATTGGATGAACATTTACATCATTTTCGTCCTCCCGAGGCGTATGCTTGTCCAATTAGGGTTTTAACAAATCTTGTGCATCCAATAGGTGTGGTTGTGTCATTGGATGAACATCTATGTCATTTTCGTCCTCCATTGGTATATTTTAGTCCAATTTGGGTTTTTAACCAATCTTGTGCATCCAATAGGTGTGTTTGTGTCATTGGATGAACAATTAGGTCATTTTCGTCCCCCCTAGGCTTATTCATGTCCAATTAGGAGTTTTAACCAATCTTGTGCATCCAATAAGTTCATTTGTGTCATTGGATTAACATTTAAGTCATTTTTTTCCTCCCTAAGTTTATTCTAGTCCAAATAGGATTTTTAACCAATCTTGTGCATCTAAAAGGTATGTTAGTGTCATTGGATGAATGTTTAGGTCATTTTCGTCCTCCCTAGGCTTATGCTTGTTCAATTAGGGTTTTTAACCAATCTTGTGCATCCAATAAGTTCATTTGTGTCATTGGATTAACATTTAGGTTATTTTCGTCCTCCCTAGGTTTATTCTTGTACAATTAAGATTTTTAACCAATCTTGTGCATCCAATAGGTATGTTAGTGTCATTGGATGAATGTTTAGGTCATTTTGGTCCTCCCTAGGCTTATTCTTGTTCAATTAGGGTTTTTAACCAATCTTGTGCATCCAATAAGTTCATTTGTGTCATTGGATTAACAATTAGGTCATTTTCGTCCTCCCTAGGCTTATTCTTGTCCAATTAGGGTTTTTGACCAACTTGTGCTTCGAATATGTGTGTTTGTGTCATTGGATGAACATTTACATCATTTTCGTCCTCCCGAGGCGTATGCTTGTCCAATTAGGGTTTTAACAAATCTTGTGCATCCAATAGGTGTGGTTGTGTCATTGGGTGAACATCTAGGTCATTTTCGTCCTCCATTGGTTTATTTTAGTCCAATTTGGGTTTTTAACCAATCTTGTGCATCCAATAGATGTGTTTGTGTCATTGGATGAACAATTAGGTCATTTTCGTCCCCCCTAGGCTTATTCATGTCCAATTAGGAGTTTTAACCAATCTTGTGCATCCAATAAGTTCATTTGTGTCATTGGATTAACATTTAGGTCATTTTTTTCCTCCCTAAGTTTATTCTAGTCCAAATAGGATTTTTAACCAATCTTGTGCATCTAAAAGGTATGTTAGTGTCATTGGATGAATGTTTAGGTCATTTTCGTCCTCCCTAGGCTTATGCTTGTTAAATTAGGGTTTTTAACCAATCTTGTGCATCCAATAAGTTCATTTGTGTCATTGGATTAACATTTAGGTTATTTTCGTCCTCCCTAGGTTTATTCTTGTACAATTAAGATTTTTAACCAATCTTGTGCATCCAATAGGTATGTTAGTGTCATTGGATGAATGTTTAGGTCATTTTGGTCCTCCCTAGGCTTATTCTTGTTCAATTAGGGTTTTTAACCAATCTTGTGCGTCCAATAAGTTCATTTGTGTCATTGGATTAACAATTAGGTCATTTTCGTCCTCCCTAGGCTTATTCTTGTCCAATTAGGGTTTTTGACCAACTTGTGCTTCGAATATGTGTGTTTGTGTCATTGGATGAACATTTAGGTAATTTTTGTCCTCCAATTACGGTTTTTAAACAAATGTGCATCCAATAAGTTCATTTATGTCATTAGATGAACATTTATGTAATTTTCGTACTCCCTAGATTTATTCTAGTCCAGTTACAGTTTTTCACTAATCGTGTGCATCCAATAGGTGTGTTTGTGCCATTGGATGAGCATTTTGGTCATTTTCGTCCTCCCTAGGCTTATTCTTGTCCAATTACGGTTTTTAAACAATCTTGTGCATCCAATAGATGTGTTTGTGTCATTGGATGAACATTTAGGTTATTTTCTTCCTCCCTAGGCTTATTCATGTCCAATTAGGAGTTTTAACCAATCTTGTGCATCCAATAAGTTCATTTGTGTCATTGGATTATCATTTAGGTCATTTCCATCCTCCCTAGGTTTATGCTAGTCCAATTATGGTTTTAACCAATCTTGTGCATCCAATAGGTGTGTTTGTGTCATTGGATGAACATTTAGGTCATTTTTTTCCTCCCTAAGTTTATTCTAGTCCAAATAGGATTTTTAACCAATCTTGTCCATCCAATAAGTTCATTTGTGTCATTGGATGAACATTTAGGTCATTTTTTTCCTCCCTAAGTTTATTCTAGTCCAAATAGGATTTTTAACCAATCTTGTCCATCCAATAAGTTCATTTGTGTCATTGGATTATCATTTAGGTCATTTTCATCCTCCCTAGGTTTATTGTAGTCCAATTTGGGTTTTTAACCAATCTTGTGCATCCAATAGGTGTGTTTTTGTCATTGGATGAACATTTAAAGTCATTTTCATCCTCCCTAGGCTTATTCATTCCAATTAGGAGTTTTAACTAATCTTGTACCTCCAATAAGTTCATTTGTGTCATTGGATTATCATTTAGGTTATTTTCGTCCTCCCTAGGTTTATTCTTGTCCAATTAGGGTTTTTAACCAATCTTGTGAATCCAATAAGTTCATTTGTGTCATTGGATTATCATTTAGGTTATTTTCGTCCTCCCTTGGCTTTTCTAGTCCAATTAGGGATTTTAACCAATCTTGTGCATCCAATAAGTTCATTAGTGTCATTGGATTAACATTTAGGTCATTTTCATCCTCCCTAGCTTTATTCTTGTCCAATTAGGGTTTTTAACCAATCTTGTGCATCCAATAGGTGTGTTTGTGTCATTGGATGAACATGTACGTCATATTCGTCCTCCCTAGGATTATTCTTGTCTAATTTGGATTTTTAACCAATCTTGTGCATCCAATAGGTGTGTTTGTGTCATTGGATGAACATTTAGGTCATTTTTGTCCTCCCTAGG